>NC_069500.1:1255325279-1255530279 GCF_027579735.1 Bombina bombina
CACTAGCAAAAAAATTTAAACTTTTTTTTTTTTATATTAAAATTAAGGTGAAAGAAAAATAGATATGAGTGCTGGGTGGCTGCCTGGCACAGACCAATTAACCAAAAGACTGAAAAAAAAAGAGGTATATTAATGCTGAGTGAGCCTGACAGACACAGGCATGATAGTAAATGTAATTAGATTACACTAGAAAAATATTTTTTTGTGTTTTTTTTTTTAAATTAAAAATAATGTTATAAACAGATATTAACACTGCTGGCTGCTGGCTGGCACAGAGCAATGAACCAGAGTATATGCTGTGTGACACTGGCCTGATAGAAAATGAAAAAAAATTATACTAGAAAAATAATTATATTTTTGGGTTAGTTAAATTTAAACTAATGTTGTTAGGGAGATATCAGTGGTGGCAGTAGTCACAGCATATGCTGTGAGCCTTAAACACACAGCTGAAAGCCAGGCAAATGCTAATAAAAAAAAAAACAAAACAAAAAAAAAAACGGCACGAAATATAGCCCTAAAAAGGGCTTTTTGGGGTGCTGTGCTTGCAGCAGAGATGAGTGGAGTCCTTCTGGACTGTAATTACACTAGCCTAGCTATGTTTTTCCTATTAATGTCAGGAGCAAAAACACAACACGTCCTCTCATTAAAAAAGCAAGGTCGTTATGAGTCTAAAATGGCGGATTCCGAGTAGCTGGGAGTGTCTGTGAGGGAGTGTCTGATGTTGATTGGCTCTAATGTGTCAGGCGGCTGTGACATAAAGGGTCAAAGTTTCCACAATGATGACACATAGGGGCGGATCGAACATCGCCATGTGTTCGCCCACAAACGCGAACGCGAACAACCTATGTTCGCTGTGAACCGTTCGCGGGCGAACAGTTCGGGACATCACTAGTTTTCAGTGGTGTAACTAGACCTCACCAGGGCAAAGTCTATGGGAAGGTCGTCTTTCACAATCCTTTCAAAACACCACTAACTTACAACAATTTGCTTTGATCAGGATAAAGAGTTCAAATAAACCAGACGCTCACACTCAACAGTTTTTTCTCCCAACAATAAGTGATGTATAAAAACATTTAAAAAAGCACTCCCTAGAGATATGATGGGAATTTTTTTCTTCTTTGTCACTCTTTAATGCTCAGATGAGTTTTGGTTGTCCAATAATGATACACTGAACCCTTTCTCTTGTGGAGAGCTGCAGACCGATATACACAAATTCTGTAAGAAGCAACACCGATATGGGATTGTTCTCAGTAATCAAAGCAAGCAAAGTATTATTGAAGAGATTTTTTTTATGCTTCTTCTTCTATGGAGAGTTACTATAGCAATGGATGCAAACCCCCTACAAGGGCGGGCTGCGTCTAAAGTGGGACCCCTGTAGTTATGTCCCTGTACGATTTTGTCATTCTTCTAAAACTGTCATTAGAAAATAATTAATCTACTACCTGTAGCCAATTATGAGCTTCTTACTGTTTGCAATATGGAGTGCATGCTGTTAATGAACAGTGCAAGGCTACTTATGGATGGAAGATACATTTGCAATTTGACAGCCTTATGATTTTTTTCCTTCAAGCAGCTGCATATTATCTGTTGTCAAAATGCTGTAAAAAGTGTGTCTTTAAAAGCTATACGATCTTTACATATTCCGCCATTATTATGTCCTATTTTAACATTGATATTGTCAACTAAGTGGCAGCAATGTGCACATGTGCAGCGGGTACACACAAACACAGGCATGTGTGCACGTGATTTGAAGGCTAATGAAGGGCAGCGTAAAGCACAATATTATAAAAGGTAAATTATATAAAAAATTTGCATAACTGACAATTAATATACATTACAAAAATGATGGTTACATAGAGTACTTTAAAATTAATATAATTTCCCTTTTAAATAGCTACATCACAGTACATGTATAGAGATATAAATTGATAGATAGATAGATAGATAGATAGATAGATAGATAGATAGATAGATAGATAGATTTGTAAAGTTAAACAGTATGCTAATTTTCTAGAGGGGGAGATGAGATTTAATTTAGATAAATGCAAAGTTATACATTTTGGCAGCAAAAAATAAACATGCAACTTATACTATATATATTATATATATAATACTCTAAGGGCCAGATTTTAAGTGTAGTAGTATATATCGCTCCTGCTCACGCGTTAACTCAGCAAGAAGTAAGCTTTTTGCGAGCATTGGTTAACAATCGTATTAAAAGTTGAAAGTAAAAAGTTTTCACTCTTGCGCTAACTCGATGCACAAAAAAAGACGAAATTTGAATACTGCAATCGTTTTAATGTATTCTACCATAGAAGTCAGTAGAGCAAAAAAAAACTAAATTTATGCTTACCTGATAAATTTCTTTCTTTCCGGGCATGGAGAGTCCACGATTTCATTCCAATTACTAGTGGGAATTCAACTCTTGGCCAGCAAGAGGAGGCAAAGAGCACCCCAGCAGAGCTGTTAAGTGTCACTTCTCTTACCCATAATTCCCAGCCATTTGGCTGAAGGAAAATGGAAAAGGAAGATAACAGAAGAGTAAAGAGGTGCCTGAGGTTTGTACAAAAAAACTGCCGTCTTAAATTTAAATAAGGGCGGGTCATGGACTCTCCTTGCCCAGAAAGAAAGAAATTTATCAGGTAAGCATAAATTTTGTTTTCTTTCCTATGGCATGGAGAGTCCACAATTTCGTTCCAATTACTAGTGGGAACCAATACCCAAGCTAGAGGACACAAAATGAAAGGGAGGGAGAACAAGACAGGCGGACCTAAACCGAAGGTACCACCGCTTGAAGAACCTTTCTCCCAAAGGCAGCCTCAGCAGAGGCAAACGTATCAAATTTGTAGAATTTAACAAAGGAATGCAATGAAGACCATGTGGTCACCTTGCAAATTTATTCCACAGAAGCGAGAGAGAAGAAGAATTAGCCTTCTGACCCTTACGCTTATCAGAGAAAGCAACAAACAGGGCAGATGATTGCCAAAAATCTTAAGTTACTTGAAAGAAAATTTTAGAGCATGCATGACATCCAGGTTATGCAACAGGTGTTCCTTCTGAGAAGAAGGATAAGGACAAAAGGACGAAACAACAATTTCCAGAATGATATTGCAATCCGATAGAACCCTAGGAAGAGATCCCAGGTTAGTACGAAGGACCACCTTATCCGCATAAAAAATAAGGTAAGGAGAATCACACTGCAGAGCCGAAAGCTTTGAAACTCTGTGAGCAGACGAAATAGAAAGATGAACAAAACCTTCCAAAATAACAACTTAATATGAACCAAAAGCATTGGCTCAAACAGAGCCTGCAGCAGAACCCTTAGAACAAGATTAAGACTCCAAGGAGGAGCAACAGTATTAAATACAGGCCTGATTCCGACCAAGGCCTGCACAAAATATTGAATATCTGGCAGATCTGCCTGACGTTTGTCCATACATTGACCCATAACAGAGGAGGGGAGAAACCCTTCAAATGTGGCAGTTGCTATCCTAGCATCTAAACCCCAGCGCCATAAAATACAAGCGCCAAAACTGAGGCTGCGTCAGGAGCCTTATATGGGACTTGTAGGTTCATGGGGAAAACCGTTCAGTCAGAGTATTGGTGCGCATTGTGATTGTCTAAAAAAGCACTGCAAGAGAATATTTTCTAAAAAAGGTTGGCTGTAGTCTCCTCACATTTAGCTGGATAAGCCGCCGCTGCATTCACCTTAAATCTCATTTGAGATGATGTTATAAAACAGTCAGCGGTAGCCTCCTCTACTGAAGCCGGAGCTGCCTCTGCTGTAAATGAGGAACATACCAGCTAAAGGAGCTAGAATGTAGATGCTCCATTATAATAAAGAAAAACCTCAACCCCCTGTGTCTTTTTTAACTGTGAGGGAAATTGAGTCATGTAAGAGGGAAACATCCAATAATGAGTGAACAGAAGCCTTAGGAGATGCTGTTAGATCCAAGCTGCTCTAAATAACTGATATCCACAACAGGGGATATAACTAAGGTTTCCAGACCCATCTAAGAGGGCAATGGGGGTGCCAGTTGGTCACCCTTCAAAGTCCTCCTTTTCCCTGATGAAAGTAACAGTTATACCTGCCAAGGGAAGGGTTTAAATAAGGATATAAATAAACTTACCCTCCAGGGTCTTCTGCTGTAGAGCAGACACAGCACTTCCCAGTCTGTCAGCCTCAATCAACCACTGGCAGGGACATGGAGAGGAAAGAAAAAACAGAGTAACCAACCCTGGTTTTCTAAATAGGGGTAGCATAAATGTTGGAAGGTAAGCAAGGCCTACCTCACCATCTTCCAACTGCTAAAATCTACCATTATTCTTACTATAGAGATTTACATGGACACAGCATAGCCCCAATCCTTGCTTGCAGGAAAAAGTACCCATTAAAGGATTAAATATCTTCAGACACCAACTTCACACATCCTCCCGATGATAGAGGCAAAGAATGACTGGGAATTATGGGTAAGGGAAGTGGCACTTAATAGCTCTGCTGGGGTGCTTTTTGCCTCCTCCTGCTGGCCAGGAGTTGAATTCCCACTAGTAATTGGAATGAAATCATGGACTCTCCATGCCATAGGAAAGAAAATAATCCTAACACACTACTAGCGCATTAACCTGATCGCATAATCTCAAGTGCACTAACCGACATGAAAATATGAATATTTCATTACAATGCTCTTCACATAACAAAATATGTTCTATTTATTCTTAAATATATATTTCTCTATACTGTATATCCAATAGCATTTTGGTACAATATATATCTATACCTATATATAGGAAGCAGGTATCATCCACTACTCTCAAGAGAACAAAAATATTTTTTTGCAAAAAGTAACATTTATTATGAAAAAAGATTAAAAAAAAACATAATTTATGCTTACCTGATACATTTATTTCTCTTGTAGTGTATCCAGTCCACGGATCATCCATTACTTATGGAATATATTCTCCTTCCCAACAGGAAGTTGCAAGAGTCCACCCACAGCAAAGCTGCTATATAGCTCCTCCCCTAACTGCCATATTCAGTCATTCGACCGAAAACATGCAGAGAAAGGAAAAACCATAGGGTGCAGTGGTGACTGTAGTTCAAATGAAAAAATTACCTGCCTTAAAGTGACAGGGCGGGCCGTGGACTGGATACACTACAAGAGAAATAAATTTATCAGGTAAGCATAAATTATGTTTTCTCTTGTTAAGTGTATCCAGTCCACGGATCATCCATTACTTATGGAATACCAATACCAAAGCTAAAGTACACGGATGATGGGAGGGACAAGGCAGGTACTTAAACGGAAGTTACCACTGCCTGTAAAAAAAAAACTTTCTCCCAAAAATAGCCTCCGAAGAAGCAAGGTATCAAATTTGTTAAATTTGAAAAAGTATGAAGTGCAGACCAAGACTCCGTCTTGTAAATCTGTTCAACAGAAGCCACATTTAAAAAAGGCCCAAGTGAAAACCACAGCTCTAGTAGAATGAACTGCAATCCCTTCAGGAGGCTGCTGTCCAGCAGTCTCATAAGCTAAATGAATTATGCTTTTTAACAAAAAGACAGAGAGGCTGCTGAAGTCTTTTGACCTCTCCTCTGTCCAGAATAGACAACAAACAAGGTGAACGTTTGATGAAAACTGTAGTAACTTGTAAGTAAAACTTTAAAGCACAAACCACATCCAATATTGTGTAATAGACGTTCCTTCTTTGAGGAAGGATTAGGATACAAGCATGGAACAACTATCTCTTGAGTGATGTTCTTGTTAGATACCACCTTAGGAAAAAACCCAGGTTGGTACGCATGACTACCTTATCCGTACGAAGGACCAGATAAGGAGAATCACATTGTAACACAGATAACTTGGAGACTCTACGAGTCGAGGAAATAGCTACCCAAAAGGAACTTTCCAAGATATAGATTGATATCTATGGAACAAAAAAAGTTCAAACGGAACTTCTTGAAGAGCCTTAAGAACCAGGTTTAAGCTCCATGGTGGAGCAACAGTTTTAAACACAGGCTTGGATCTAACCAAAGCCTGACCAAATGCCTGAACGTCTAGAATACCTGCCAGACGCTGGTGCAAAAAAATAGACAGAGTAAAAATCTGTCCCTTTTAAGGAATTAGCTGACAACCCTTTTCTCAAAAACATCTTGGAGAAAAGATAATATCCTGGGAATCCAGGCTTTACTCCATGAGTAACCCTTGGATTCATAACAATCAGATATTTACACCATATCTATGTTCAATTTTCCTAGAGACAGGCTTTCATGTCTGTATTTAAGGTATCAATGACTGACTCGGAGAAGCCATGCTTTGATAACATCAAGCGTTCAGTCTCCAGGCAGTCCATCTCAGATTGATTCTATTTAGATGGTTGAAAGGACCCTGAGGTAGAGGGACCTGTCTCAGAAGCAGAGACCGTGATGGAAAGGATGACATGTCCACCAGATCTGCATACCAGGTCCTACGTGGCTACGCAGGCGCTGTCAAAAACACCAAAGCCCTCTCCTGCTTGGTCTTGACCTCCGGAATAAATCCCACTCCCCCGGAAGAAAAGTCTGACGACTTAGAAAATCCACCTCCCAGTTCTCAACACCTGGGATATGGATAGCTGATAGACAAGAGTGAGTCTCTGTCCAGTGAATTATTGTAAGACTTCTAACATCGCTAGGGAACTTCTGTTCCCCCTTGATGGCTGATGTAAGCCACAGTCGTGTATATTGTCCGACTGAGTATGATGTACCTCAGAGTTGCTAACTGAGGCCAAGTCTGAAGAGCATGGAATATCACTCCCAGAATAGTTATTAGAAGGAGGGTCTCCTCCTAAGTCCACTATCCCTGAGCCTTCAGGGAGTTCCAGACTGCATCCCAACCTAAAAGGCTGGCATCCATTGTAACAATTGTCCCATCTGACCTGCGGAAGGTCATAGCCTTGGACAGATGGACCCGACATAGTCACCAGAGAAGAGAATCTCTGGTCTCTTGGTCCAGGATCAACAGGGGGACAAATCTGTGTAATCCCCGTTCTTCTGACTGAGCATGCATAGTTGCAGCGGTCTGAAATGTAGACGTGCAAACGGTACTATGTCCCTTGCCGCTACCTATTAAGCCGATTTCATTCATGTACTGAGCCACCAAAGGGCGCGGATGGGATGAAAAACACGGCAGAAATTTAGAAACTTTGACAACCTGGACTCCGTCAGGTAAATTTTCATTTCTACAGAATCTATCAGAGTCCCTAGGAGGGAAACCCTTGAGATTGGGGATAGAGAACTCTTTCCTTGTTCACTTTCCACCCATGTGATCTCAGAAATGCCAGTACTACGTCCGTATGAGACTTGGCAATTTGGATGTTTGACGCCTGTATCAGGATGTCGTCTAACTAAGGGGCTTCTATGCCCCGCGGCCTAAGGACCGCCAAAGCGACCCCAGAACCTCCATAAAGATTCTTGGGGCTGTAGATATCCCAAAGGAAAGAGCTACAAACTGGTAATGCCTGTCTAGAAAGGCAAACCTGAAAAACGAAGGTGATCTTTATGCATCACAATGTGAGGATAAGCATCCTTCAAATCCATTGTAGTCCTCTATTGACTCTCCTGGATCATAGTTAAGATGGTACGAATAGTTTCCATCTTAAATGACGGAATTCTGAGGAATTTGTTTAAGATCTTTAGATCCAAAATAGGTCTGAAGGTTCCCTCACCTTGGGAACCACAAACAGATTTGAGTAAAAACTCTGTCCCTGTTCCTCTCTTGGAACTGGATGGATCTCGTACACAATGTAAGAATGCCTCCTTCTTTATCTGGTTTGCAGATAATTGTGAAGGCGAAATCTCCCCTTTTTTTGAAATCCAGAAGATATCTCTGGGATATAAATTCCAATGTCTAGGGATCCTGGGCATCTCTTGCCCATGCCCGGGCAAAGAATGAAAGTCTGCCCCCTATAGGATCCGTTACCGGATAGGGGTCCGTTCCTTCATGCTGCCTTAGAGGCAGCAGCAGGCTCCTTGGCCTGCTTATTTTTGTTCCAGGTCCAATTGTCTCCAGACCGCCTTGGACTGAGCAAAAATTCCCTCTTGTTTTGCCTTAGAGGAAGTGGATGCCACACCTGCCCTGAAGTTTTAAAAGGCACGAAAATTAGACCTTTTTTGGCCCTTGATTCCTATCCTGAGGAAGGGCATGACCTTTTCCTCCAGTGATATAAGCAATAATCTCCTTCAAACCAGGCCCGAATAGGGTCTGCCCCTTGAAGGGAAGTTAAGTAGCTTATTTATAAAAGTCACGACAGCTGACCATGATATAAGCCATAGCGCTCTGCGCGCCAGTATAGTAAAAAACAGAATTCTTAGCCGTTAGTCTAGACAAATGAACAAAGGCATCAGAAAACAAAGGAAGCATAAGCTTGTCAAATATATTCATCCAATGGAGTCGCTAACTGTAAAGCCTCATCAAGAGACTCAACCCAGAACGCCGCAGCAGCAGTGACAGAAGCAATGTATGCAAGAGGCTGCAGGATAAAACCCTGTTGAATAAACATTTTTTATCCATTGGATCTAAAAAGCACAACTGTCCTCGCCAGAGGTAGTGGTACGCTTAGCTAGAGTAGAAACTCTTCTCTCCACCTTAGGAACTGTCTGCCAGAAGTCCCGTGGTGGTAACTATTAGAAAACATTCTTCTAAAAAATAGGAGGGGAAGAGAACGGCACACCTGGTCTATCCCATTCCTTATTAAAAAAAATTTTTTTAGTAAACCTCTTTAGGTATTTTTAGGAAAAACATCAGTACACACCGGCACTGCATATTATTTATCCAGTCTACACAATTTCTCTGGCCCTGCGATTGTACACATTCATTCAGAGCAGCCAAAGCCTCCCTGAGCAACAAGTGGAGGTTCTCAAGCATAAATTTTAAATGTAGAAATATCAGAATCAGGTTAAATCATCTTCCCTGAGTCCAAAAAAAAAATCACCCACAGACTAAAGCATATTGTGAAGTAGTATCATACATGGTTCTTAAAGCGTCTGTATGCTCTGTATCTACCCCCAGAGCTATCTGCTTTCCTTTAATTTCAGGTAGTCTGACTAATACTGCTGCCAGAGTATTATTCACCACCTTTGCCATGTCTTGTAAAATAAACGCTATGGACGCCCTTGATGTACTTGGCGCCATTTGAGCGTGAGTCCCTGAAGCAGGAGTCGAAGGGTCTGACACGTGGGGAGAGTTAATCGGCATAACTTTCCCCTCGACAGAATCCCCCGGTAAAATAAACGCTATGGGTGCCCTTGATGTACTTGGCGCCATTTGAGCGTGAGTCCCTAAAGCGGGAGTCAAAAGGTCTGACACGTGGGGAGAGTTAGTCGGCATAACTACCCCCACGACAGAATCCTCTGGTGATAATGTTTTTAAAGACAAAAAATTATCTTTATTGTTTAACATGAAATCAGTACATCTGGTACACATTCTAAGATGGGGTTCCACCATGGCCTTAAAACATAATGAACACAGAGCTTCCTCTATGTCAGACATGTTAGAACAGACTAATAATGAGACTAATAAGCTTGGAAAACACTTTAAATCAAGTTAACAAGCAAATATATAAAACGTTACTGTGCCTTTAAGAGAAACAAATTTTGTCAAAATTTGAAAAACAGTGAAAAAAGGCAGTAAAACAAACGAATTTTTTACAGTACATGTAATAAGGTAACAGAGCATTGCACCCACTTGCAAATGGATGATTAACCCCTTAATGCAAAAAACAGATAAAAAAAACGACATAGACGTTTTTTAAAAACAGACACAACAAAACTGCCACAGCAGAGCTGTGGATTACCTTCCCTAAAAACGATTTTGGAAGTCTTTTTAGCCCTTTAGAAATGTCCTGTAGTATTCATGGGACTGCTGAGGGAATCTGGATAATTCATTTTGTAATTTTAACTGCGCAAAAAAACGCTAAATTAGGCCCCTCCCACTCATATTACAACAGTGGGAAGCTTCAGTTAACTGTTTCTATGCAAAATTTAAGCCAGCCATGTGGAAAAAACTTAGGCCCCAATAAGTTTTATCACCAAACATATGTTAAAAAACGATTAAACATGCCAGCAAACGTTTTAAAACACATTTTTACAAGAGTATGTATCTCTATTAATAAGCCTGATACCAGTCGCTTTTACTGCATTTAAGGCTATACCAACATTACAGTGTTATCACCAATGTACGTTAAAAAACGATTAAACATACCAGCAAACGTTTTAAAACACATTCTTATAAGAGTATGTATCTCTATTAATAAGCCTGATACCAGTCGCTATCGCTGCATTTAAGGCTTTACTTACATTACTTCGGTATCAGCAGTATTTTCTTAGTCAATTCCATTCCTAGAAAAATATTTTACTGCACATACCTTATCTGCAGGAAAACCTGCACACCATTCCCCCTCTGAAATACCTCACTCCTCAGAATGTGTGAGAACAGCAAATTGATCTCAGTTACGTCTGCTAAGATCATAGAAAAACGCAGGCAGATTCTTCTTCCAAATACTGCCTGAGATAAACAGCACACTCCGGTGCCATTTAAAAATAACAAACTTTTGATTGAAGAATAAACTAAGTATAAATCACCACAGACTCTCACGACCTCCTATCTATGTTGAGGCTTGCAAGAGAATGACTGAATATGGCAGTTAGGGGAGGAGCTATATAGCAGCTTTGCTGTGGGTGGACTCTTGCAACTTCCTGTTGGGAAGGAGAATATATTCCATAAGTAATGGATGATCCGTGGACTGGATACACTTAACAAGAGAAATACAAGAAACACCATAAAAAACATTAGAAAAAAAACTGCGGTCTGATGGAAAAGAGTGCCATTTATTCTTAAATACATATTTCTATATACTGTATATCCAATGGCATTTTGGTACTATTATTATTATTTTTTTATTATTGGTTATTTGTAGAGCGCCAACAGATTCCGCAGCGCTATAAACAAAGGGGGAGTACAAAACAAAACAATTATAGGGTAGAGGGCCCTGCCAAGAGTTGCACTGTTGTAGTCAGCTCTTAAGAAGGTGATCTACAAACAGCTGGTCTTTTAGGCTTACATGCTAGGGGGTTTCAGGGGATTGCAGTGGAGGAGAGGAACTGGTATTAGGAAAGGTTAGCGTAGGTTGTATGCGTCCCTGAACAGTAGAGTCTTTAGGGAGCACTTGAAGCTTTTAAAACTAGAAGAGAGTCTTGTGGAGCGAGGCAGAGAGTTCCACAAGATGGGAGCCAGTCTGGAGAAGTCCTGTAAACGGGAGTGTGATGAGGTGACAAGAGAGGAGGAGAGTAGGAGGTCATGAGCAGAGCGAAGGGGACGGGAAGAGAGGTCTGAGATGTAGGGGGGGGGCAGTGCAGTTGAGGGCTTTGTATGTAAGAGTGAGAGTTTTGTGTTTGATCCTAGAGGCAAGAGGAAGCCAGTGAAGGGATTGGCAGAGAGGCGCAGCAGATGAAGAGCAACGTGTAAGGAAGATGAGTCTGGCAGAGGCATTCATTATGGATTGTAAAGGAGCTAGGCGGCAGGTGGGGAGACCAGAGAGGACAGAGTTGCAGTAATCAAGGCGGGAAAGAATGAGAGAGTGGATTAAAATCTTAGTTGTGTCTTGTGTAAGGAAGTGTCTAATTTTAGAGATGTTTTTAAGGTGGAAGTGGCAGGCTGTAGCCAAGGACTGAATGTGAGGAGTGAAGGAAAGATCTGAGTCAAATGTGACCCCAAGACATCGGCCATGCAGGGTAGGGGTAATGATGGAGTTGTCGACAGTTATAGAGATATTGGGGGTGGAGATTTTGGAAGAAGGGGGAAAATGAGGAGCTCAGTTTTGGAGAGATTTAGCTTGAGGTAGTGAGAGGACATCCAGGAAGAGATGTGAGAAAGACAGTTAGTGACACGGGTTAGCAAGGAAGGAGATAGGTCTGGTGCAGAGAAGTAGATTTGGGTGTCATCGGCATACAAATGATATTGGAAACCGTGGGACTTAATTAGGGAACCTAGTGATGACGTATAGATTGAGAAGAGAAGGGGACCGAGGACAGAGACTTGCGGTACTCCGACAGAAAGTGGTGACGGGGCAGAGGAGGCCCCAGAGAAGGCTACACTGAAGGTACGGTTTGACAGGTAGGAAGAGAGCCATGAAAGGGCTGTGTCACAGATGCAGAAGGATTGGAGGGTTTGGAGCAAAAGAGGGTGGTCGACAGTGTCAAAGGCTGCGGACAGATCAAGGAGGATAAGCAGAGAGAAGTGGCCTTTTGATTTAGCTGTAAGTAGGTCGTTGGTGACCATAACAATAGCTGTCTCTTGGAGTGATAGGGACGAAATCCAGATTGCAGCGGGTCAAGAAGGGAGTTTAACGTAAGGAAATGGGATAGGCGTGCATATACTAGTTTTTCAAGAAGCTTTGAAGCAAGAGGGAGGAGGGAAATAGGGCGGTAGTTGGATGGGGAGGTAGGATCAAAGGAAGGTTTTTTGAGGATAGGTGTGACCAGTGCATGTTTCATCGATGAGGGAAATGTACCAGTGCTGAGGGAGAGGTTGAAAATGTGTGTTAGAATAGGGGTAAGGGTAGCAGAGAGAGAGGGGAGCAGCTGTGAGGGGATAGGGTCAAGGGGACAGGTAGTGAGGTGAGAGCGCAGTATAAGTGCCGAAACTTCTTCCTCAGTAACAGGGGAGAATGAACTAAGTTTCAGGTTATGAGGGTTGTGGTTGAGTGAGAGTATTTGAGGGGGGGGAGAGAATGGAATTATGTTGAGAGCTGATTTCATGTCTATTATAGGCATAGCTATATACAGATACTGTATATATAGGAATATCTATTTTTAAAAATACATAGAGCATATTCTGCAATGTGGAGAACATTGGAATGTGAAATATTTACAGGTAATACACACTATAACAATTTTTAAAAATTAATTTTGCATAAATATGCTTTTTCATCTACTTAAAGGGACAAAAACAAAAACAAATTTTCTTTCATGATTTGGATAGAACATACAATTTTAAACAACTTTACAATGTACTTCTTTTACCAAATTTGCATAATTATATTGTTGTCCTTTGCTGAAGAACAGCATTGCACTACTGGCAGCTAGCTGAACACTTCTAGTAAACCAATCACAAAAGACAAATTTGTGTAGGCACCAATCAGCAGTTAGCTCCCACCACCAGGGTTACACCTCCTTTCTTATGCATTTTTGAATGCATTTCTTTTTGTTAACTAAACATGCATGCTACACTTTTACCACACCTTGGCAGTGCAAGCTTTTGCAGAGGGGATAGGGTAGGAGGGGGAGCACAGCATCATGCTGACAGCACCGGCTTTACCGGAGTGGAAGAAACAGTTGGTGGGCGGAGCAAAGTAGTGTGCAGTTGCCACACATGGGCTTCAGTGGAGTAGAATAATTCGGTGAGAAAAAACTCTAGTTCCGTATGTGAGTGAATATGCATGAGTTTGTTTTACATAATGTTGCAGCAAGAATACTTCTGCCATATTAGTTTTAGTCATTTAGGTTAAGGTTATTTATAGGTTTCCCTACCAAAATAACACCCACAAACATTTACTGCTGTCTGAAATATTGTACCAGGCAATATTGTTAGGAAATACAACAAGGGAGTTTGGTTAAGCACACCAAAAAACATTCGATATATTAGCACACATATTGTGGGAGTGCTGCCAAAGTGACCAACATAATTACAAAACAACAAGTATTGGCGCACATCCAAACACTTAAGTCCACATATTTATAACATATTTATATATGCTGCAAGAAATTTTGCCTGTATGCATTTAAATTTTTAAATAAAGTTGGGATCTTAGTCACACAATATGGCCATATTCTGCTAAGCCAGTCATTACTTACAAGGTGTCCCAAAATAGACTGGTCCTAACACTAATCAGTTTAGCTTTGCTGGGATGAATCATTCGATTCTAATATTCAAATATAGAATTATAACACTGTAGTACTATGCCTCAAATCAGAACGATACTCCCTAGCTTTTTATATATACCCACAATCACATTGTCTGGAACACACCTGGGCTGGGTGGTGTGATTTAACCAAAGGGATTTGGTCAGCTCCCTATTTAAGAAATACAACAACAAGGGGATTTGTTTAAAATTTAAATGCATACAGGCAAAATTTCTTGCAGCATAAATATATGTTAATTATATTGTGTGACAACGATTCCAATTGTATTTTAACAATTTTAAGAATATGTATTTTTTGCAGCATATATAAATATGTTATAAATATGTGGACTTAAGTGTTTGGATGTGCGCCAATACTAGTTGTTGTTTTGTAATTATTTTGGTCACTTTGGCAGCACTCCCACAATATGTGTGCTAATATATAAAATGTTTTTTGGTGTGCTTAACCAAACCCCCTTGTTGTTGTATTTCTTAAATAGGGAGCTGACCAAATCCCTTTGGTTAAAGCACACCACCCATCCCAGGTGTGTTCCAGACAATGTGATTGTGGTATATATATAAAGCTAGGGAGTATCATTCTGTGCAGTCATGATTTGAGGCATAGTACTGCAGTATTGGAATTCTGTATTTGAATATTAGAAATGAATGTTTCAGCCCAGCAAAGCTAAACTGATTATTGTTAGGACCAGTCTATTTTGGGACACCTTGTAAGTGGTGACTGGCTTAGCAGAATATGGCCATATTATGTGACTAAGATCCCAACTTTATTTAAAATTTTAAATGCATACAGGCAAAATTTCTTGGAGCATAAATATATGTTAATAATATTGTTAGGAAAACCAAATGCAAAGTATTTGTAATTAGGAGAACAGAATAAATAAACTGGATACTGGTATTTAGCACTAGCAATTGTGTAGGACTAACCTGGAGGTTCCTAGATATGTGTGTATATCTGATTTTGCCTTCTCCTGTATATTTGTGGGTGTCTGTACCATGAGTCAATGGCGCCACTTTATCAAAGTCTGGCGACATTATACACTGTAGCATGTCATGTCCGCCAGACATCGTTGAATGCCGACAGCATATACTGTCAGCATTTAACATTGCACAAGCAGTTTTTGTGCAATGCCGCCCCCTGCAGATTTGCGGCCAATCGGCTGCTAGCAGGGGGTGTCAATCAACCCGATCGCCTCTGAGGCAGCGGACCAGTTAAGGAGCAGTGGTCTTAAGACCGCTGCTTTTTAACTGCTTTTTCCGGTGAGCCTGAAGGTTCACGCAGAAACAGGGGCACCAGGGGCCATTCGGCCCTTGATAAATCGTCCCCAATGAGTCAATCTTTATTGTATATGTGCCCTCTCACCCAGTGTATATCAGTATATATTTGATTCTGAGCCTGAGCCACACGTTTCTTTGCAGATGGTTGAGTGCTTTCTTTTATGATTCTTCTAAATCTGCTCCGTGACAATAGCTAGTAAAATAAACTAGGATGTGCACAGATATATAGTTCATGCTACACATTTATAGAAAAATTAAACAGATATGACAGATTTTTAGAAAGAAATTATTAGCAGTCCTACCCATCTAAAAATGTGTAGTAAATTATAGAGTGAAAAAACAATAATATATATATATATATATGTATATATATATATATACAGCAAAAGGAAGAATTTTGCAGACAACGGTCAATATAGATAAAACTTCATCTTTATTGTAGAAAACATTAAAACACTCCAGGGGTCATCACAAGTACACAACACGAGTGTCCGCTAACATGTTTCGGCCCTCAGGCCGTAATCATAGCTAAAGGACTGTGCACCTGAGTTTCTTAAAAAGCAACAGGAACTCTTTGATTGGTTTAAAATTGAAGGCGTGTTGTGTAAAGGTTAACCCTTTGGGAACCAACTTTAATTTACATACATATATGAATGTGTATATTGCCCTTCTAGGAATTAAATCTAATCAATACTAGGTAACCGACGTTATTGCATAAATTGCTATACTACTTGCTAATATACAATGTAGAGATATAAGATGAACTTAGTAAATAAAACATTAGATATTACAATAATAATGCTAATATTAACCCTTTAAGTTCATAGTAGAATAAATAATTCTATAGTTCCTATACGATATTTATCGACAGGTTAATCTCATTAGTATACACTTTAAAAAATTCAAGAAGTATGTTACTTAGTCGTCTATTGGTATAACCTAAAGAATTGAGAATAATAATAATAATAATAATCTAAACTGTGCTCAACTAGATTATTATCCTAGACTGTACTTAACTAAAGTGACTAAGAAATGTGAACAAAGATTTATATAAAACATTCCATATAAAATCCGAAAAATTAATTAAGTGTGTAAATATATCAGACAAAGAGGATAGAGATCAGAAAGCTGTTAGTATTGGATTTATTATAGGTAGACCTTTTATGGTGAACCTAATGTGGTGTAATACAGGGAACCAGGGGCTCTTAAAGATGTTTAAAGCTGCTATAATATGAACTGAAACATGGGCATTTACACATTATTAGGAGAGCATAGACAGGCCACTGCAGAAGAGGGAAGGGATATTACTCCCAAAAATTGATCAAATCATATTCCGAATTTAGACCCTTCGGTACACGCGTTTGTAATTTAAAAATCCAGAACATTTCCCTCTTCTGCAGTAGTCTGTCTCTATTGCCCCCTCTAGGCGGACAAAACACTCTCTCAATGGCCTGCCACCTAAGTGTTTCCACACTTTTTTGGTGGTATTTTGCAAAGTGCTGCACCAGAGGGGTAGACGCAACACCTGCCTGGATTGTGGACAAGTGATTTCGGATACGTACTTTTACCTCGGTGGTCGTGAGCCCAACGTATTGTAGGTGGCAACTAGTGCAACTCAGGGCATAAACTACATACGTGGAGGTACATTTGAGGCAAGACTGTATGGAATAAACCTCTCCAGTGACTTCAGATCTGACACTATCAGACTGTATTACATGTTCACACACCCTACATTTATTTAGGCACTTGAAGGTGCCTTTATGGGTCAGCCAGGAACTTTGTCCCCTGTCAGTTTTAGGGAGAACAGAGGGAGACAGTAAGTTACCAAGTGTAGTCGTTTTTCTATAGGAACAGCGCAGACCTTGAGCAATACAATGCTCCAGTTTGTCATCAGCCGCCAAAAATGAAAAATGTTTTTTAATAATTTTACATATATCGGCATATTCCTGACTGTATTCAGTGACAAAGGTCACTCCCTTATGTTCAGCTTTAGACTTAATACCATCCCTGTTTAGAACCGCAGACCTTTCTAGAGGATCAACTTGGCTTCTAGCCTTTCTAATTACATTTGTGTTATATCCTCTGTTCTTCAACCTTTTGGTTAAATCGTCACACTGTTCAGCACATTTTTCTGGCAATGAACAGTTGCGTTTAACCCGGATGAACTGGCCTTTAGCCACAGCAAAAGGTACATGTCTAGGGTGGCAGCTACTTGCGTGCAAGAGGGTGTTACCCGTTATGGGAGTAATATCCCTTCCCTCTTCTGCAGTGGCCTGTCTATGCTCTCCTAATAATGTGTAAATGCCCATGTTTCAGTTCATATTATAGCAGCTTTAAACATCTTTAAGAGCCCCTGGTTCCCTGTATTACACCACATTAGGTTCACCATAAAAGGTCTACCTATAATAAATCCAATACTAACAGCTTTCTGATCTCTATCCTCTTTGTCTGATATATTTACACACTTAATTAATTTTTCGGATTTTATATGGAATGTTTTATATAAATCTTTGTTCACATTTCTTAGTCACTTTAGTTAAGTACAGTCTAGGATAATAATCTAGTTGAGCACAGTTTAGATTATTATTATTATTATTATTCTCAATTCTTTAGGTTATACCAATAGACGACTAAGTAACATACTTCTTGAATTTTTTAAAGTGTATACTAATGAGATTAACCTGTCGATAAATATCGTATAGGAACTATAGAATTATTTATTCTACTATGAACTTAAAGGGTTAATATTAGCATTATTATTGTAATATCTAATGTTTTATTTACTAAGTTCATCTTATATCTCTACATTGTATATTAGCAAGTAGTATAGCAATTTATGCAATAACGTCGGTTACCTAGTATTGATTAGATTTAATTCCTAGAAGGGCAATATACACATTCATATATGTATGTAAATTAAAGTTGGTTCCCAAAGGGTTAACCTTTACACAACACGCCTTCAATTTTAAACCAATCAAAGAGTTCCTGTTGCTTTTTAAGAAACTCAGGTGCACAGTCCTTTAGCTATGATTACGGCCTGAGGGCCGAAACATGTTAGCGGACACTCGTGTTGTGTACTTGTGATGACCCCTGGAGTGTTTTAATGTTTTCTACAATAAAGATGAAGTTTTATCTATATTGACCGTTGTCTGCAAAATTCTTCCTTTTGCTGAGCACTTTACTGGGCTGCAGTAACGGTCTAAGGACTCTAAGCTCCAAAGTTCACGGAGGTCTTTTTTCAAGTAATACAGATCTCTTCTCCAATTGGTTTACGGAAACCACATGATGTCAGAGGATCGGAACACACCCCCTCCCGCATAGTGGGACGCTCTGCCGAAGACGCCACAGCTGTTTGGATAAAGTCAGCTCTAGAGTTTTGATGCCTAAGGGACGTTGAATATACACACCAGACAAGAGGTCAATCGGTGCACCCGTGGGGTGGTGAGTTGAGGCGGTAGTGCCTCCTGGGAACACGGTTTCCCCCTGATTGTTTACCTTATACCTGTGTGTAGTTTAAATATACATAAACCTGCTATGCTCTAGAGCTGTGAAACACTGCATTACTGGGCTGTTACCTGCTGTCTTCTATTAAATGCACAGGGCGTGTGTAGGGGGAACCTCTATTGGATCAGTACTTTTGTTACATATTGGTTAATGAATACTGTACCCTCCGGATCAGAACTTTGTTTCAATATTTAAAGGCTTAAACAATTTACTTTGAAACATTTTGGATGTTGCAGTTATTTCTACTTTACTGTTTCTATATATATATATATATATATATATATATATATATATATATATAGTATTATGTAGAGTAGTTTATTTCCTATGTATATAATTATATCATGTATATGTGTATAAATGACACTAGTTTTATTGGTTTGAAAAAAAGTCAGAAAAGTCCCTGCTAAAGGTTAACTAAGCTGTATATTGAAGCTCTGAGATAGAGTATTGGGAATAAATCCTCTGTTTTATTGAAGAGTAATGTACTGTGTATTTATACCTCTCTTACTTTGTCAGCAAGCAGGAGAGGTATAAAGCTGTCATAATCTCTAATTGTTGTCAGGGTTCCTTCGTGTGATTGTGAGGCTTCTATATAGTTGCTTGCACTGCTAACACACACAATAAATAATGGATGCACAATATAGCTGCCATCATGCACAATATTGTTGTCATATGTTATGTTTGATCAAAATGTTTTAATAAAGTAGATTTTTCTCGATAAACTCTTTAAAAAAAAAGACTACAATACTTCAGTTTGTGAATGGATATATAGGTAGTTTAAATACTGTCAAAATCAGAGAACTTAGGATCACTCTATCTATGTTCTCTCTTTTCAATCTCCTCACCTCTTTCTCTCTCCTTCTGTGTTTCCTCTCTCTTCCATTTTCTATCTTCAATCCATCTCTCACCTCGCATCTCTTCACTTTCACTCTATCCTCTTCCTCTCTTCTCTCTCTCTACCTCTATTCTCTCTCGCCCTTCCTCCATCCTGTCTATTGAAAGAATATATATGAGTGTGAAAGTGTGAGTGTATCTGTGTCTTTAATGTACGTGCAATCAGATATGTGTATGTTCTATATACAAATGCATATATTATGATAAAGTTTAGAGTTTATCTGTGTGTGTTTGAGAGTGTGTATATATATATATATATATATATATATATATACATACATATATATATATATATATATATATATATATATAAACAGAGTAGAATGCCACCAGCCCAATGTGAGTCAAGTGGGTGGAAGGCAGCACTTTAAGGTTTGCGCTAGGAATGACAGGTAGTGGAATTCAAAAAGCAGCTTTGAAGTGTAGATAATTACGGCAAGGAATACATAGGGGTCAATTTATCAAGCTCCCTGTGTTTCCGACGAGCCTTCAGGCTCGCTGGAAACAGAAGTTATGAAGCAGCGGTCAAAAGGCAGCTGCTCCATAACTTGTCAGCCTGCTCTGAGTTCTGAGTGCGGCAGACAGAAATCAACCTGATCGAATAAGTTTGGCCACAAATCTACAGGGGGCGGCATTGCACCAGCAGTTCACAAGAACTGCTGGTGCAATGATAAATGCCGACAGCGTATGCTGTCGGCATTTATCGATGTGCAGCGGACATGATACGCTACATGGTATCATGTCCGCTCGCACATTATTAAATTGACCCCCTAGACTCACTTCAAAGAAATGTGAGTATAGAAAGGGTTTTGATAGCACTATCTTTATATATATATATATATATGTATGTGTGTGTGATGTGCAAGAAAGTGTATCTGTGTGCGAGTGAGAGTGTATCTCTGTACAAGAAAGAGTGTATCAGTGTGTTTGTGTGTGTGTGAGAGTGTATCATTGTGTATGTGAGAGAGAGTGTATCTGAGTGTATGAGTGTATCTGAGTGTTTGTGTGATAGTGTGTATTTGAGTGTGTGTGTGTGTGTGTGTGAGAGAGCAAATCTGAGTGTGTGTGAGAGAAAGAGTGTATCTGAGTATGCATGAGGGAGTGTGTGTGTGTGTGAGAGAGAGTGTGTATCTGAATCTGTGTGTGTGTGTGAGATAGTTATATGCTGATGCCCACGTTAGTATTTTAATATTTGGAATACATTTTTTGCATCAGATTGAGCTGGTCTTGGGTTTTTGTTCTTGTGTTTGGGAGAGTGTGTATCTGAGCGCGTTTGAGAGAGTGTATCTGTGTCTCTAGTGTATGTGCAATTAAATATGTGTATGTTCTATATACAAATACATATATGATGATACAGTGTATAGCTGTGTGTGTGGGAGAGTTTATCTGTGTGTGTTTGAGAGTGTATATATATATATATATATATATATATATATATATATATATATATATATATATATATATATATATATATATATATATATATACATATATATATATATATATATATATATATATATATATATATATATATATATATATATACATACATACATATGTGTGTGTGTGTAAGGTGTAAGAGAGAAAGTGTATTTATGTGTGAGTAAGAGTGTACTGTATCTCTGTACGAGAGAATGTATCAGTGTGTGTGTGTTAGAGAGTGATTGTATCTCAGTGTATATGTGTGAGAGTGTATCTGAGTGTGTGAGTGTATCTGAGTGTGTTTGTTTGATAATCTGTATCTGAGTGTGTGTGTGTGTGAGAGAGCGTATTTAAAGGGACAGTCAACACCAGAATTGTTGTTGTTTAAAAAGATAGATAATCCCTTTATTACACATTCCCCAGTTTTTCATAACCACCACTGTTATATTAATACACTTTTTACTTCTGTGGAAATGTCCAAATTGGACCCAAGATGCCATTTTTCCTCCCCGGTGTCATGTGACTCGTTAGTTACAAAGTCTCAGGTGTGAATGGGGAGCAGGTGTGTTAAATTTGGTGTTATCACTCTTACACTCTCTTCTACTGGTCACTGGAAGTTCAACATGGCACCTTATGGCAAATAACTCTCTGAGGATCTGAAAAAAAAGAATTTTTGCTTTACATAAAGATAGCCTAGGCTATAAGAAGATTGCCAAGACCCTTAAACTGAGCTGCAGCACGTGGGCAAGACCATACAGAGGTTTAACAGGACAGGTTCCACTCAGAACAGGCCTCGCCATGGTCAACCAAAGAAGTTGAGTGTACGTGCTCAGCATCATATCCAGAGGTTGTCTTTGGGAAATACACATATGAGTGCTGCCAGCATTGCTGCAGAGGTTGAAGGGGTGAGGGTTCAGCCTGTCAGTGCTCAGACCATATGCCACACACTGCATCAAATTGGTCTGCATGGCAGTCGTCCCAGAAGGAAGCCTCTTCTAAAGATGATGCACAAAAAAGCCCACAAACAGTTTGCTGAAGACAAGCAGACTAAGGACATGGATTACTGGAACCATGTCCTGTGGTCCAATGAGACCAAGATAAAGTTATTTGGTTCACATGGTGTCAAGTGTGTGGCGGCAACCAGGTGAGGAGTACAAAGACAAGTGTATCTTGTCTACAGTTAAGCATGGTGGTGAGAGTGTCATGGTTTGAGCCTGCATGAGTGCTGCCAGCACTGGGGAGCTACAGTTCAATGAAGGAACCATGAATGCCAACATGTACTGTGACATACTGAAGCAGAGCATGATCTCCTAGCTTCGGAGACTGGGCCGCAGGGCAGTATTCCAACATGATAACGACCCCAAACACACCTCCAAGATGACCACTGCCTTGATAAAGAAGCTAAGGGTAAAGGTATTGGAATGGTCAAGCATGTCTCCAGACCTAAACCCTATTGAGCATCTGTGGAGCATCTACAAAACAAAAGTTGGGGGAGTGCAAGGTCTCTAACATCCACCAGCTCCGTGATGTCATCATGGTGGAGTGAAAGAGGACTCCAGTGGCAACCTGTGAAGCTCTGGTGAACTTCATGCCGAAGAGGGTTAAGGCAGTGCTAGAAAATAATGGTGGACACAAAAAATATTGACACTTTTGGCGCAATTTGGACATTTCCACTTAGGGTTGTACTCACTTTTGTTGCCAACGGTTTAGACAATAAGGCTGTGTGTTGAGTTATTTTGAGGGGACAGCAAATTTACACTGTTATACAGGCTGCACACTCAGTACTTTACATTGTAGCAAAGTGTCATTTATTCAGTGTTGCCACATGAAAAGATATAATAAAATATTTACAAAAATGTGAGGGGTGTACTTACTTTTGTGAGATACTATATATATAATTACATACATACACATAAAAATACATAAATACATATGTACACACATGTAAACATATAACAAGGGGTGGAAAAATATCACTATGGTTTACTAGTCAGGGGTTAAAAGCTGCTAGCTCAGAGAGAAAAAATTTAGTAGTCCACTCAATGTTAAAGATAGGAAAAAGTAATCTGGGACTACCGGGCCACTGGAAATTTTAAGACCTGCATATAAATATACATACATATCCATATTTAGACATTCTATGTTAAAGCCCTTTGCCTGCCTTTTTTAACACCTGATATTTCTTTTTTTTCAGCCTTTATAACTTTTTTGTGCAATATTGTTTTCAGTGTTATTGTGTTATTATGAGTGTAACTTTACTTTGTCATGTATTTTTGATGTGTTTTGTAAAACAGTTAACTCTGTGGACACTGTAATCATTCTAGTGTAATCGCTGTTGCACTAACAAGTTTGCGTTCGTAATATGAACACTAAACCCAACAAGCGCAAACACCCGCAATAAACCACTTTTGGTCATGTATTTAAAAAGATTAACAGTATATGTATATATTTTTTAGATATTTATAACTTAAGACAACGCATTAAAGCATGAGTTAACGGTTAAACCACTTATAATTCAAATATAGCGTTCCTATGCAGTATTGTGCCTCAATCATGTTAAGAGTTTACAAAACTAGAAACTGATATTAAATAGAAGTGTTTGGAACATGTGCGTTGAGTGCATATAATCGCATAATAAACTAAGGATAAGAGATCAAAATTACTCTTGGAAATTCATGGCAATTGGCTTTTGCAATATCTTTCAGTAAGTAGAAAATAATTTGTTCAATCATACTAAAGTGCAAGAATGAAGGTTATTATTATGTAAATTCACAGCCTTGGTTGGGAAGCTTCCAGTAGGCAGCACTACTTCTTAATTGGAGCATAAACACAACCAAACGCAGAAACTGCAGCGACATTTCGGGTGTGTAATCCTTATTCATGCTTTTGGTTTTTTGCTTCTCTGTTTGGGTGACTGAGTGGCTCCCCTGAGTGGCTTGCACACCTGCCTGTGAGTGCTGTACCTATCCTTGGACTTTGTCAATATACATAGCACAGAACCTAGCGCAGCCAAAGGGGTAAGTTGCACAGAGTTGGGCAACATATTTAAAATATATATGTATATGAATATATACAGTGCATATATATTTATGTGTTTATTAGTGTAGATACATACTGTATATAAACACATAAATATATATGGGTATAAGCATATACATAAATATTAAAAGTTTAAAACACAGTCCCATAAAACTCTATGTAAAGTCACTTTTCAGTGCCGTTCTTTTTCTATCCATCTGATCTCTGGTTAATTTTTGGAGCACTAATTGCTACTGTGGGATTGTGGTAGCAATAGCCAGCCACTTATAATGACTGGTTATTTATCGCGCCCACAAATGGGCGAATTTGCACGTTTACAGGTGCGCAATAAATTAGCGCCCCACTTGTAATCTAGTTCTATGTTAGATACATAGATTATTTTATGGTAATATGGGCAGGAAGTAAGGGAAAGGCCAAAGCCTTTGTAGAATAGTTTCATTTAAATTATGCAAATTTGAAATTACATATCAGATTGAAACCTACCAGATACAATATTTAAATATTCTGTTGAAAATTAAAGGTCAACAAATAACAGCAGAATTATCTAGAAAGAAAATGGCAGGTAACACTATTTTACAGGCTTATTCTTGTCACCCTAGGCATCTGAAAAATGCCATCAGAAAAGGGTATGCAAAGGCACAATCACATTCTTTAAGTAAAAAAAAAACCATTCCTAAGAACAAAATATAAGATTTTTGCAATCATGCCTAAGGTTTACATACATATTCTAATATTTTACTTTACAATACATATACATTAAACATTGTATATACTGTAAATATATCCGCAACCCCCCAGCTCCTATTGCTGAATTATTGATATGTTTAATTCACTATTGTATTGTAAGATCAGGGGTTGATTTCTGCTGACACATGTACATTGTATTGTCATACAGTAATGTGTAAAAGGATCATTTACATTACACTTTCAATTTAGGTGGTCATTCTGCTTTGAATATATCACCAGTATCAGAGAAGCATTACCACCCAATGAAATGTATGTAAAATGCCTCTTGATGATGCTGTCACAATATTTTGTGGGCTTTCTAGACATTGCAGTGGATCTCTTTCATGTATCTCACCACCTTTCAATCACTGGGGCCTGAGTCACTTCAGTCTACATCCTTAAAATACCCTAGACAAGTGGGAGTGATTGAAAATAATCCACTAAAGCAGGCTTCTGTTGATACAACTATTCAATAACTTTTAATCTGAGATACCTTCTGGGCCATTAAGTTTTATTGTTATCTCAGTCTTTCCAGTTGTAGGCATTATAGAGATGTTATTTTATGATGAATAAAATGTTTTCTTTGTTTCTTTACAAGCATCTGGAAGTCTGGTGTATGCAAACTAAGTAATGTCTGGAGATTTCCTAGCAATTCTTTATTGGCATACAACTAGGGTAATTTTGCAGAGCTATTAATCTGTAAAATGCGTATCTCCCAGTGCTGTTTAGAAAATGTTGGAAAAAGAACTGTTTATACAAACATCTCAATGCTCTCTCAATTTTAATTTTATTTAAAGGAAAAATAAATTATAGTAACCATTCCAATCAAGCATATACCAATGGCATAATTATTGAATGGGACAAAAAGAAGTGCTTTGATTGCTTTTGATTAATAATGTGCTGTAAACACAAGACACATTGATGATATATATATATATATATATATATATATATATATATATATATATATATATTTATTATAGAGGGGTGATTTTAGCGCTAGTCAGAAAAGTAAAAAAGTAATCTTTAATCTAGTCAATTTAGAACTAGTAGAATACAATGCAAACAATGGTGTAACTGTTTAGCCCAGGTATTCAGTTCCACTTTTCAAGAAAATGTAGATATGTGGAAGCAGGTGCAGATTGGGTAGCTCTCTGTTATTAATATATAGAGAGGGGGATATAAGATATATAAATAATAGTATAGTGCAGTAATCACTGTACTAATATTAGAATAAATTATATATATATCTCAAACATCCTGCTAACTTTACTATACTTCATCAATATGTGGTATTGGAATAGCTCAGAGGGAATGTAAATCCTTTCTGTGTCAACGCTGGTGTCAACTATTACATCTAGTTGTTTTGGTAAGCTATAGCGCATACTGAATTTTGTATGTTGAGTGGTTATGTTTGCAGAGACTAGAAGTGATAAACTATTTACAGAGTTAAATCACAGTGATTAATCTTCACAGTTTTATGTAGTTTGAAATTGATAAACTGCTACACTGTATTTATAACAGAGTGTGATGTGTAAACAACCAAACAAAATAATTAGATTACTATTGGCAAAAATTGTGCAACAGTTTGTAAATGTATATAAGAGAAGTGTGTAACAGTTTCAGCACTGAAGTTGGGAGAGAACACTTTGTAGCAATCACTAAAACTACTAGTTGTTACAGACTGAATCTGTGGCATAAATAAATACAGGCTTGTAACAGTTTTAGCACTGACGTTAGAAGAAAGCACTTTTGTAGCAATCACTGCAGCTGTTAGTTGTTACAGACTGAATCTGTGGCATAGGCAAAGTACTGTACAGGCTTATAACAGTTTCAGCACTAAGTTAGGAGACATCACTTTGTAGCAATCACTGCAGCTGTTAGTTGTTACAGGCTGAATCTGTGGCATAGGCAAAGTACATATGACCTTAAAGTATACAAGATCAATTTGAATTCCAAATAAAGAACTCCTATAGTGGAGATGAAGGCTTATGAAAGCAGGTAAGTTGATCCAGCCAACAAGGAGATGTACACAAAACAGGCAAAGTAAAACAGGCTCTGCAGAAGCAGCTGCAGAGGAATTCCCAAAACAAAAGGAACCTTCCACACAGGAAGGCAATCTCTGAGAGTAAGCTACAATATCCAAGCACATAATTACAGATGATGCTGTGTTTTATTCAGAGTAACTGTGACATCATAAAAGACTGCTTGTGAATATAAACAGTGTAAGTATTTAAGGAAACAAAGCAAATGTACTGAGAGGAACAACACACATATATACATGAAAGGGCTCCCCCTTCAAGGACTCCCTCTCGGTGCAGCAGATGACTTAGAAGGGTAGGTACAATAGAATTGACACACCAATCATGGAGCTGCAACTTGAGTGGCTGGAATGCATGTATCTTCAGAAGAATCATAGCCTTTCCATGATTCATACTTTTACATCTGTTTTAAATAGAAAGAGTCTTGCATAACTGTCTCCAAAACCTAGAAGTAAATTGGACTCCTCTGTCAGTAGTGATACTGTCTTGTATGCCGTGCAATCTTACAATGTTAACGATGAAAACGTTGGCTGCCTCAGGAGCGGATGGAAGGCAGGTCATAGGAATAAAATGGTCCATTTTAGTTAATTGGTCTACAATCACAAGTATGGTATTATGGTTGTGAAATGGAGGTAAATCTACTAAGAAATCCATTGAGATGGCCTGCAAAGGTTGATTGGGTGTGTGTAGTGACATTAAAAGTCCTCAAGGAGGTCTCCTCTCTGACTTAGAAGTAGCACAGTTTGTACAAGAGGATAAATAGTTTAGGACGACCTTTTGTATATTAGGCCACCAATATTGTCTTTTTAGTAGTTCTAATGTTTTGTTTACACCAGGGTTTCCTGCTAGAGGTGTATTGTATAGTTGCTTGAGTGCTTTGAGGCATAAGGTAGTAGGAATATACATTTTAGAATCTTTATAGAGTAAATTGTTTGGACCTTTTTGTAGTAGATGCTGAGGGATAGAGGAGTCAGTTTTTAGGCTGTTTTTCAATCTATAGGACAATATATCAATTATACAATCCAGAGGACAATATAATAAGTGGCATTGATATTGGGGTTTGAGTACAATCTAGACAATTAATCTACCTTATGGTTGGCTGTACCAGGGCGATAAGTAATGAGGTAGTTAAACCTCTCAAATAAAATGATCTATCAGACTTGTCTAGATGATAAGATTTTTGAAGTTTTGAGGTATTAAAGATTTCGGTGATCAGTGTAGATTAGGACTGGTAAGGTAGCTCCTTCAAAATGGTGTCTCCATGTTTCCAGAGCAACTTTTATGGCTAGTAACTCATTCTCTCCAATAGGCTACTGAATTACAGCTTGTGAGAGTACATAATAGTAATATGCTACTGGATGAATTACATTGGTGGATGGTTGTTTCTAAGAAAGAATGGTGCCAAGGGCATATTCAGATGCATCAACTTCAGAAATGTATTGCAGTGTGGGGTTTGGCAATTTGTGCTTCTTGAGACCACAAGAAAGAAGTGGTTGAACCGGTGAGATCAGTGAGTGGTTTAATGATGGCAGATTAATTTCTAATAAATTTCCTATAAAAGGTAGAGAAACCCAGGAATTTCTGCAAGGCCTTCCTATTCTCGGGTATTGGCCAGTTCAGAATACACTGTATTTTGTTATCCTCCATGTGTATACCGTCTAGTGTTATTTTGTAACCCAAAAAACTGATTTCCTTTGTATTGAAAATGTATTTCTCCAATTTGACATGGAGTCAATGCATACGTACCCTGGCAAGGACCCATCGTACATGTTTTATGTGTTCCAAATCCTCCATAGATGTTAACTAAATCAAAATATTGTCTAAGTAAATAACAATGCAGATGTCAAGAAGATCCCGGAAAATATCATAAATAAAAAACTGGAATGTAGCTGGGGCATTACACAACCCAAATGGCATTACAAGATATTCATATAATCCGTATCTAGTTTGGAAAGCAGTTTTTCATTTATCTCCCTCTTTTATGCAAATCAAATTGTAGGACCCTCTAAGATCTAGCTTGGTAAAGAGGGTGGTGTTTTGCAATGTCTCAACTAGTTTGGGTATTAGAGGCAGGGGGTACTTTTTTTGATAGTTATTTTGTTAATTTGTCGATAGTTAATTATTGATCATAATTTATTATCTTTCTTACACACAAAAAACATACCAGCACCAGTTGGAGAGGTAGAAGGTTGAATGAAACCCTTCTTGAGATTCTGTTCTAGATAATTCTTAAAGGGACACTGTACCCAAAAATTTTCTTTTGTGATTCAGATTGAGCATGAAATTTTAAGCAACTTTCTATTTTACTCCTATTATCCAGTTTTATTCATTCTCTTGGTATCTTTATTTGAAATGCAAGAATGTAAGTTTAGATGCCGGCCCATTTTTGGTGAACAACCTGGGTCGTCCTTATGATTGGTGAATAAATTCATCCACCAATAAAAAAGTGCTGTCCAGAGTACTGAAACCAAAAAAAAAACTTAGATGCCTTCTTTTTCAAATAATGATAGCAAGAGAACGAAGAAAAATTTATAATAGGAGTAAATTAGAAAGTTGCTTAAAATTGCATGCTCTTTCTGAATTACAAAAGAAAAAAATTGGGTTCAGTGTCCCTTTAAGGTGATTTACTGTAGTTCAGGTTCAGATAGAGGGTAAATGTACCCATAAGGAATGGAAGCTTCAGGCAACAAATCTATAGGGCAGTCATATGTTCTGAGGTGGTAGAGTCTCTGCGTCTTTTTTTTACTATAAACATCTGAGAAATCTTAGTATGCCTCAGGCATCAAAATGGAGGAGAGTTGCATCAGAAAATTATGTTGGTGACAAGTTTTAATGCAATAGTTAAATTTAAAGTCCAAATGTAAATCTTGCCAACAAATTTTTGGAGAATGTAGTTGTAGCCAGGATATTCAGAGTATTAGAGGAAGTGTTGATGGTATGTTATTGAAAGAGATAATTTATGTATGTCCTGTAGGAGGTGTCCATGATCCTGATTTGTACG
This sequence comes from Bombina bombina, assembly GCF_027579735.1. Lineage (NCBI taxonomy): Eukaryota > Metazoa > Chordata > Amphibia > Anura > Bombinatoridae > Bombina > Bombina bombina. The sequence continues at coordinate 1,255,355,142 of NC_069500.1, forward strand.
GGTGTATTTTTTTTGATTGTTGGAACTTTGTATTTTTTGACATGGTCTAAATCAATAAAATTACCACATGTGCCAGAATCAATTATAGCTTCAAGGAGAAGATGGTTTTAATCCCACTATATAGATACAGAAAGGGTACAGTAAGAAGATGTTGTGGAATATAAGGATAAACAATTAAGTGTTTTGATGTTCTTACCAGGATGTGCTCTTTTTAGGGACATACAAGCTTTGACTTTATGTTCCTTTGACGCACAATATAAACATAATTTCAAATTTCTTCTTCTGTTCTTTTCTTCAGCACTTAGAGGTCCCTGACTAAACCTATTTCCATTGGCTCTTGAGTGGTTTGTCTGGGGGAAGGTGCCGGGTCAGGAGATTATAATAATTTAGTAAGTCCTTCTAAGTGAACATGTTCAGCTTTTCTTTCACGGAGTCTGCCGTCAACTGACGTAGCTAATTTCCTCAGTTCTTTTAAGAGGTAGATCAGTATGTGTCAACTCATCCTTCAAGGCTTCTGAGAGGTTAAGACGAAATTGATTTCTTAAACTGATATTATTCCAATAGGAATCTCGTGCCCATCGCTTGAATTCAACTATGAAATGTTCTACCGGTCTATTGCCCTGTTTGATGCTTCTGAGGGTGGTTTCTGTGATAATCTGAGTATTGATGTCAGTATATAGTGACGACATAGCGGAAAAGAAATCCTCAAGTGAGTTAAGTATAACATCATCTGACTCTAGGAAACTGTTAGTCCAAACTTTGGGTTCACTGCGAAGATAGGAGATAACTGTTCAAACCTTTATGCATTCAGTACTATATGTTTTAGGTTTTAATGTGAATAATAAATAACAGGCATTCTTAAACTAAATCAGGTGTCCTGTCTCCTTTTCTCAGGGACTTACTACAGGTTCTGGTGTGTCTATAGGGCTTTGGTGGGTGGAGGAAAGATTGGTAATAGCAATCTTAAGATTTTGATTTTCTAAATCTAGGTCTTGAACCCTTTGGGTGAGTATTTCAATTATTTGAATTAAATCCATAAGATTTGGCTTGGATATTCTGTCAACTATTAAATGTCAACTATTAAATCTAGTTGTTTTGAAACGTTATAGCACAAACTAAATGTACTATATTGAGAGGTTATGTTTGTGGGGACTAGAAGGTATACATAATTTACAGAGTGAACCCAGATCTCCACAGTTTTATATAGTTTGAAATTGAATAACAGCTACAATGTTATTTATAACAGAGTGTGATGTGTAAACAACCCAACAGAAGAATAAGATTACTATTGACAGAAATTCTGAAACAGTTTGTAAATGTATATAACAGAAGATTGTAACAGTATCAGCACTGAAGTTAGTAGAAAACACTTTGTAGCAATCACTGCAGCTGTTGTTACAGACTGAATTGGTGGCATAGGCAAAGTACATATTACCGTAAAGCATAAGAGATCACTTTGAATTCCAAACGAAGAACTCCTGTAGTGAAGATGAAGGCTTATGAAAGCAGATAAGTTGATCCAGACGACAGGAATGATGTACACAAAACAGGAAAAGTAAAACAGGCTCTGCAGAAGCAGCTGCAGAGGAATTCCCAAAAGAAAAGGAACCTTCACACAGGAACTCTGAGAGTAAGCTTGACAATATCTAAGCACCTAATTACGTGTAGCTGTGTTTTATTCCGAGTAACTGATACATCATAAGAGACTGCTTGTGAATATACTTAAAGCAACAGTGTAATTATAAGTATTTAAGGAAATAAAGCAAATGTACTAAGAGGAACAACAATGACACATATATGCATGACAGCTGGGTTGATGTAAATCTATTTCTGTGTTAATGAGGGGTTGTTGTATTCTGCAGTGTATAAATACACCTATACAGAGTATATGTAGTGGTAATACAGGAATATCCCTTTTTATAGACAGAAAAGGGGATGTTTCCTGTTTCCCTCAGTAGGTTAATATAGATCTATTTATTAAAATATGTCTAAAAATCAATGTAAAACCAATAAATAGTAAAAGTGTCTCACTAAAAAACTTGAATCGTTTAAAAAAACAAACATAAAAAAAACACAATTAATTTCTTATTTAAAGATGTCTATTAAAAACTGCTAAAAATGGCACCAATCCACATCAAAGTAATTGAGACTATGGGGTAGATTTATTAGATGTCGGAAATGATCCGCTGTAGCGGATCATGTCTGCCTGACAGGGCCGCCATCAGGGTGTGACAGGGGTGACTCCTGTCAGGGGCCCAATGGGCCAGGGGGGCCCCATGAGGCAAGAACAACTACATTTTTTTTTTAAATTTTGGCAGCCACCAGTGGGAACTACAGCAGAGTGCTAATTGAGCATGGGAAATGTTATTACAAGGAGTAAAGTATTAGCATTGAGAGGATTTCTGAGTGTGCACTAAACCACTATGCACAGTATGAGACAGACTTGGCACTTAAGTTTGTATAGTGTGTGTCTGAGTCAGACAGCATTGCAGAGGAGGTAGGACTTACTTAGTAAATGTTTTTTTTATTTCTTTGTGCAATTTTGGATTTTAACTTCAGTGTGGTAGTAGTTGTATGGTTGGGCCGGAGGTCCATAAAAACACATTTTTTTTAGCAGCAGTGTATTTATGATTATTTGTCAGTGCTGTAGAAATTCTATATTTAAAGCTATGCAGAAATGTTTCCTCCTCAATATACAAATGGTAGGTGCCCTTTTGGCAGATACACGTTTTTATATATATATATATATATATATATATATATATATATATATATATAGGTGGCCCTCGGTTTACGACGGTTCAATTTGGGCCTTTTCAGAATAATTACCTTTTTTTCAGTCATGTGACTGCTATTGAAAAGCATTGACTGCTATTGAAAGCATTAGCACATGCATACATTAAAATAGCCAGTACGTGGAGCTGTCCGCTTGTGTTGCAGCAAACACATGCAAATAAAAGCAAGCCAGACGTGATCAATAGATCAGCTTTCAAAGGAACAAGATCTAGCAGCCACTTCCCTTAGATGCAGACTAAATGCAGAGAACTGTTTGCAGAAAAAGGCAAGTAAAAAAATGTTTTTGTTCATTAAACTTAGTTTGATAATGAAACAGTCTGTTGTGTGATTATTTTGTTTTTGTTCATTAAACTTAGATTGATGATGATACAGTCTGTGGTTGTGTGATAATTTTATTAGGTGCGGTTTAGCAAATTATTTAGTTTATCAAACTTAGTTTGATGATGATACAATCTTTTTTATTAGGTTAATAATGCTGTTTCGCATTTAAAGTCTTCATTTCAAAGCTTTAAAAATAATGTATTAGGTGTTACTTATGTTTTTTGTATGTATTTTGAGAGGGGCCTGGAACCTAACTCCCTCACTTCCCATTGACTTACATTATAAACTGGGTTTCAATTTACAACGGTTTCGATTTACAACCATTCCTTCTGGAACCTATCCCCGGCGTAAACTGAGGCTACCTGTATATATTAATTACATTCCAGTTTACTGCCCCTTTATGCAAGGGCTTTCCAGATGCAAGGAGGCATTTTATCTAAGATTTTTACATCTGCATAAAATGTTATACTCTCAGACTAAGATTGCTCAGTGTTTGAAATGAGACAGGTTAACTTAAAACTGTTCAGTTTACACTATAGCTGACTTAATTTTGAAATACACACAAACAAACCTAAATCCTGCATTTAACCAGATCTAATGGTATGAGTACCACAGCTTCTGGTTCCACCAAGACCATATAGAGTACATCATTTTCAAAATCCATAACTACAGCTGACAGATGGGAACATTTGTACACTATATTTTAAGTGGTGCTCTTGGTTGGGGAAAATGAGGAAAAACAAACAAACATATGTCAACCTTTAAAAAGTACTTTTCTTCATCTAGCCATCTACCCAGATCATTAATGTACAATTTTGAATTCACAGAATTATTTTTGTTTGCACATTTACAAATATGATTCTTTAAAAAGTGATCTTTTAATTTCTGCATTTTTTATCATGCATGTCACACACTGTTGATTTAGGGGATGCAATGTGCAGAAATGTTACTTCTTGTGAGTGTTTCTGTGGGTGTCTGTGTTTATGTCTTTGTGCTTTTGCTTGTGTCTCTATTAGTGTGTATGTATTTTTTTTTGTGGATGTCTGTGAGGGTGTGTGCATATGTCTTTGTGTTTTTTCTATGGGTGTCTCTTTGAGGGTGTGTGTATGTATGTATTTGTGTATTTTCCCTGAATGCCTCTGTGAGGGTGGGTGTATATGTCTTTGTGTTTTCTGTGAATGTCTCTGTGAGGGTGGGTGTGTGTATGTATGTTTGTCTGTGTTTTCTGTGGATGTCTCTGTGAGGGTGTGTGTTTTCTGAGGGTGTCTCTGTGAGGGTGTGTGTATGTCTGTGCGTTTTGTCACATATGAGATGTCTTGCTTGTAACAATCAATGGTAAAAAACCCTCTAACATGTGATGAAGATATTGGCAAGAGTACATGAGATGTACCAATCTCTTGTGTTTATATTGGGTATCACCAAAACACAGGTATAATCAAAAGAGATAATGATATATAAACTAGATAATGGGAAATAATTCTCAAATGTGTAATTGCTAACTATGGGGCCCATTTATCAAGCTCCGAACTGAGCTTGTGGGCCTTCAGGGCTCACCAGAAACACCAGTTATGAAGCAGCGGTCTAAAGACCGCTGCTCCATAACCCTGTCCGCCTGCTCTGATGAGGCGGACAGGAATCGCCAGAAATCAACCTGATCGAGTACGATCGGGTTGATTGACACTTCTCTGCTGGCGGCGAGTCAGCAGGGGGTGGCGTTGCACCAGCAGCTTTTGTGAGCTGCTGGTGCAATGTTAAATGCGGAGAGCATATTGCTTTCCGCATTCAGCTAAGTCTTGCGGACCTGATCCGCACTGTCGGATCAGGTCCGCAAGACCTTTAATAAATAGGCCCCTATATGTTCATGTTAGTATCGGTAATCTCTTTGAAAAGGCCTTGTAACAAAGTGATTGTTAATTGTCTCCCAAATCTGTATATTGCAACTATTTGCTTATTGTGTTTGATATATAGTATATATAGTGGTTGACGCGTTTCGGCCTCTCAAAGGCTTTATCAAGACTGGTTTTAGGTCTGTAGTTGTGGGCGTTTTATACTGGACTACAGGTGGTGTACTAACAAACCAGAAGTAACTTTTTTGGTACTTCCGGTCAAATACGTTAACATTTTGACCCTTTATTTTGTTTTGTTTACAAATAGAACAATATTTTAAGTTCGAAAAAAGGTTCCCAAAGCATCCCAGCAAGAACAAAAAAAAGAGGGATGCAAAAAGAGAGAGTGCTGTATAAAATAATAAAAAACTTTATTGGATACTTCTAAAAAACTCAAAAGTTTTTTAGAAGTATCCAATTAAGTTTTTTGATTATTTTATACAGCACTCTCTCTTTTTGCATTCCTCTTTTTTTGTTCTTACTGGGACGCTTTGGGAACTTTTTTCATTATTATTTATGGAGTACTGGGACTCCATTCCTGCATCTTAGTCCACAGCAAGCCAGGGCTGTCTTTTGCATATCGTCACGTCTGGAGGAGGAGTAACGGGGGCACATTCTGGAGACAAGCTGAGCAGAGTTGGAGTGAGACACACATCAGGAGGGATCGCTGTGGAATTCCTGCACGGTGTGACATGAGCCGGACTGGGTCCATGGACACCGAATAAGGAGACTGGTAATATATGTTGCTTTCTGTGGCTGTTTTAAAAGGGTATTTTGCGTTTGCACTACTAGGGGTTGATACCACTGGAAGTGGGCCCCAGTGTTACTTAAGGTTGAGAGCAAACCCCACTAGCCATACCTTGGAACTTTTTGCTTTTTGCTATTTACCTACTTGCTCATTTGCACCACCACTACATACAAGAAGCTTTGAAATACTATACTGGCTTAGCTCACTCTGCATGTTGCTATGGTAACAACTTGTAACTCCATGACGCCCATTTGTTACTGCACTGTTTTTTGTTTCTCTGTGTCACAATATTTTAAGTTGTCCACGTATTTTTGATCTGTAAGGCTATACATTTCCTGATTAAGCTGTAACCAAAGCCGGTTCTTAGTGAGTTTTTTCGTATCGGGGAAAGAGAAAGAAAAAGTGGAACCAATCTTAAAAGCCGATTTCCGGCTCGTCTTATTGGACCTGACGTTTCATTCAATGTCAGGTGTGGCTCCAATACAGTGCGCTTTAGGCTGTGAATATGGGTGTGTTTGTGTTAACTGTTCTCATTAGACACCCATTTGTTTACTTTTTGAATATAGTCGATCTGAAGCTGACAGCCATATAAGTCTCGTTATCAGCAAGTGTTTGTGGGGAGCTGACAGCTGTATGATTATGTTTACCAGCATAATAGTATAGCATATCCTAATGAGGAAAATGATATAGCTACAAGCTTTCACTTATGTTTATATTAAGAGGGAATTGATGACTATATTGATTAAAAATATGTTCTAAAAATTGTTTCTAAAAATGCCATTTGTAAGATGAGTTTTATTTGATATTCATCTGTCTCTATCTTACCAATATAATAATGTATGTCTCAGATATAATAATATCTACGATGAGAGAATTGTTGCCATTCAGGGAGGCACCCCTTTGAGGACTAAGATATTATTGGATAAGATTGAATATTTCTATACCTTACCATATAAAGTTTAGTGTGATGTTCCAAGAAGGAACATTTGTTTGACGTTGTTATATAAGGGTAAAGTCTTTCTAAACCTTGCTGTTTAAACTATATAGTGTGTGACCCAAAGGGGGGAAACTTTCGTTAAAAGAGGGAAACATTCGTTAAAAGTAGATGGAAGTTTTTAGGGTTGTAGATGGTCCATATCTTCAATAACAGAAGAGAAAGAGGTTTGGATTATATAGAATGATGTAAGTCCTATGGAGCTAGCAATAGGAGTTAGTGACCCTATGTATCTGTGGTATGGATAAGTACACTGTACCTAGTATTTAGCATGCAGGTAGGATGTAAGTACACTGTACCTAGTATTTAGCACGCAGGTAGCATGTAAGTCAGATGAGTACTTTTCCAAGTTCATGCTGAAAAGAAAAACCTGCTGCATGTTCAAGTGGTACTGTGGCTGGTACACAAGGTCACGTGGTAGGTCAGCTTATGCCGATGCGCATTTCACCCTCTTGTCTATTGGTAAGGCGGTGTCACACTGAAGATTATCTTTAAAAGTTTAAACCTCTGTTTTCTAGGATTCACAAATATGACAATTTATAAATATATATATGTTACACAGAGGATAACACAGGAGGCCCAAAGGTGTGTAAGCTCTGTGTATTAATATGGCCCTTTAATAGTCTGTACTCAAATCTCTCTGGAGTTCAGTGAATATTTAGGGCGTAACAGTGTAACAAAATATGTAACAGATTGAGATAGTGAATACAAATGACTAAGATACTGATATTAGGCAGGATCAATAAACAGTTGTTGTTGTGGTATGTAATTCTCTGTATAATGGCAGTCTTTTGTTATACAATGTAATAATATACGACCTGATTCCACTAGCGTGGAAGGTAGAACTCCAGAGGTTTCAGAGTGGAGGGATCAGACCAGGCAAGTTTGTTCAGTCACCGGAGCCCCTTATCCTCTGCACGCGGTGAGTAGGGAGAGCTGTAGCTGTGGCTGCAGCTGATGACGTCACCCGCTCTGAAGCCGGAGGGCTGTGAGGATGCAGAGCTGCAGCGCAGCTCAGTCTGCTTAACTTGAGGCCAGTTAGTATGTCAGTGGTAGTGGCAGGTAAGCTGAGGCAGGCTAAGTGGAGATAGGAAGAGCCCAGAGTGTAACTGGTTCTGGCTGCTGTTAAAAGGGTAACGGAAACTTTGGAATCACAGCAGGTAAAGTGGCTAGAAAGCCAGACTTGGGTGAGGAGGTAGAACATTCAGAATCTACCAAACAAAATAACCAAGCAATGAGTCTAGGAGGGGGAGGTGCCTTTATAGCACTAATGGTAATTAAGGATGATACCAGTTAAAGGTACAGAGCATGAAAGGAACCCTGACAGAGTCCCCCCCCAAAGAAACCACAACGAGGTTTCAAGGAACGGGCCTCTCACGGTTACGACGATGGAAGAGAGAAACCAAATGAGGGGCTGTAACATTTGTAGCGGGTTCCCAAGAATCCTCTGAAGTATCAAAACCCTTCCAATGGATCAGGTATTCCAAACGGCCGCCTCTGCGCCTAGAGTCCAGGATGCTGTGAACCTCATATTCGAGGTCATCGGCCAAGGAGTGGCTAGGAAGTTCGACCACGGGAGTGGATGCAGAGGAGTCACTAGGTTTAATGAGAGACACATGGAAGGTCGGATGGATCCGGTAGGTGGAAGGCAGCTTCAAGGTGACAGTAACAGGATTTGGGAGAGCCACAATCGGGAAAGGACCAATGAAAAGTCTAGTTAGTTTTCTTGAAGGAAGATGGAGCTTTAAATTTTTTGTGGACAACCAAACTAGTTGACCTATACGGTACTCAGGTTGTTGTCTATGACGTAGATCATAGTGTTTTTTATAGGATGCTTGTGCATGCCTGATGTTATCTTGTATGACAGTGAATGCCTGTGAGATATCGTTTATAGTGTCATTTACTTGAGGACAGGTAGATTCAACTCTAGGGAGCATATGGTTTCTCGGATGGATGCCATTATTAATGAAGAAAGGGCTGTATTTGGTAGAAGCATTAGGAGTGTTATTATATGGAAATTCAGCCAACGGGAGGAACGAGTACCACGAATCCTGTTGGTGGGAACAGTAACAGCGAAGGTACTGTTCCAACCACTGATTGGTCCTTTCAGTTTGTCCGTTACATTGGGGATGATAAGAAGTGGTTAGTTTCTGTTTAATTTGTAAGGCTATACATAATTGCTTCCAAAATTTTGAGGTAAACTGAGAACCTCTGTCAGTGAGTATACTGGTTGGGATCCCATGTAGTCGAACAATTTCTTTGATGAAAAGTTGTGATGTTAGTGACGCTGTAGGTACAGAGGTGGTTGGAATGAAGTGAGCCATTTTAGAGAATACATCTACAACAACCATTATACATGTGTATGAGGATGAGTTAGGTAAATCTACAATGAAATCAAGTGAAATGTCAGTCCATGGTTTTGTTGGTATAGGATTGGGTTGTAACAATCCTATAGGTCTCATATGAGAAGGTTTAGAACTAGAACAAGTATCACAGTGTGAGATGTAACTTTTGACAGAAGTTACGAGTGAGGGCCACCAGTAAGATCGTCTTAGGAGAGACAAAGTTTTGTGAATCCCCAGATGTCCTGCTAGTGAAGAATCATGAACAGAATTAAGAACAGTGTTTCTTAAATTAGGTGGAACATATAGTAGTTGGTTATGGTAGTATAAACCATCTTTGTCGCTTTGTAGTAGGTCAGTTGGTTTGGTAGCATCACTTTCTTGTGAGCATTGGATATCAAGTGGTTTTAAAACGAGGGAAGCTATGATATTTTCTTTTGGTATCACAGTCGATGGTGGGTTGTCTGAATTAGGTTTTTGATACATTCTTGAGAGTGCGTCAGCCTTGGCGTTCTTTGATCCAGGCCTATATGTGATAACATAATGAAATCGTGAAAAATAAAGACTCCATCTGAGTTGTCTTGATGAAAGAGTCCTATTCGTATGAAGGTATTGCAGATTTTTGTGATCTGTGAGGATAACAATAGGATGGGTTGAACCCTCCAAAAGGTGACGCCAATGGTCAAAAGAACTCTTTATTGCCAAGAGTTCTTTCTCGCCAACAGGATAGTTCAGTTCTGTGGGTGTCATCACCCTTGAAAAAAAAGCTACTGGGTGAATGGGTTCTTTAAAAGACTTCCTCTGTGAAAGAACGGCTCCCAGGGCAAAATCTGATGCATCAACTTCCAGAATAAACTGTAAGTTGGTGTCAGGGAACTGAAGTATTGGAGCGGTAGTGAATCGGTCTTTTAGGTTATCAAAAACCTTTTGAGTGAGTAATGACCAATGAAACTTATGGTGTAGTTTTGTGAGATCAGACAGTGGTTTAGTCAGTGCTGCAAATTTATGGATAAATTTACGATAAAAGTTTTCGAACCCAAGGAAACGTTGTATATCTTTTTTACACTTGGGGACGGGCCATTGTCTGATACAATTTACTTTAGTTTCTTCCATTCTAATACCTGTGGAGCTAATGTGATAACCCAAAAAGGACACTTGATCAACATGGAATAAACACTTCTCCAACTTAGCATAGAGACTATGTGTACGTAATCTGTCGAGAACTGTTGTGACGTGTTTAATATGATCCTGTAAGTTTTGTGAATATATAAGAATGTCATCAAGGTATACGACAATGTAAACATCTAAGATGTCACGAAAAATATCGTTAATGAAATTCTGAAATGTAGCCGGCGCATTACAGAGTCCGAATGGCATAACAACATACTCAAACAACCCGTAGCGGGTTCTAAATGCTGTCAGCCACTCGTCGCCGGCACGGATTCTGACGAGGTTGTAGGCCCCTCTTAGGTCCAATTTTGTGAAGACCTTAGCTCCTCGCAACCTCTCAATACGTTCTGGTATTAATGGAAGTGGGTATCTGTTTTTTATTGTACGTTTATTGAGTTCTCTATAATCTATGATCGGCCTGAGTGAATCATCCTTATTTCTCACAAAGAAAATACCAGCACCTGCTGGTGATGTGGAAGGCCTGATAAAGCCTTTCTCAAGACTTTCCTGTAAGTAATTTTTTAGATGATCCAATTCAGGTTTGGATAAAGGATAAATATGACCATAGGGTATAGTAGACCCTGGTAGAAGCTCAATGGGGCAATCATATACTCTATGAGGTGGTAGGGATTGGGCTTCTTTTTTACTGAATACATCAGAGTATGCAGAATAACAGTTAGGCAGTGTAGGTTCAGATACTACTGATATTTGATGTATGGTGTAGCAAGATTGCATACAATAAGTAGATGATAGTGAAATGGAAAAGTCAGTCCAATTCAAAGTAGGTTTGTGTGTTTTTAACCAAGGAATACCTAATATAAGGGGGAACATTGGAGATGTGATAACGTTAAAACATATAGTTTCACTATGACCTGTACTGGTACACATATCCAACGGCACGGTTTGTTGATTTACTGGACCTGAGGAGAGAGGGGAACCATCAACAACATTAAACAAGACAGGAGAAGATTTTGCTTCAATAGGTATTTTATTGGCCCTTACGAACTCAAGGTCAATGAAATTACCACTTGCTCCTGTGTCAATTAGAGCTTCAGTTCTGACCCTGTGATGTTGCCACTGTAAGGAGAGAGATAAAAAAAATAAGTAGTATTTTTGTCCTTCAGGTTATGGTAACGTAAAGTGTTTTTTGACCTACCCGACTTTTGCTTAATCAAAAGGGGGCATCCCTTAACTTCATGGTCTCTGGCGGCGCAGTACATACAGAGATTCAGGAGGCGGCGTCTGTTCTTTTCTTGTTGGGAAAGAGGTCCCTTAATTACTCCAATCTCCATCGGAGTCTCCACATCATGTTCTCTATGTGTGATTTGTGTAGTGATTTTCCTTGGAATAGTAACATGTCCTGTCTTCTCATGTCGGCGTTCCCTGATCCTTCTATCGATGGTGATAGATAAAGTGTAGAGATCTTCGAGGGAAGCAGGGATACCAATCCTAGATAACTCATCCTTGATATCATCAGATAATCCTATCCGGAAGTGGTTTTTCAAGGATGGTTCATTCCATTGGGAATCTTTTGCATGTATTTTGAACTGGGCAATGTAATCTTCTACAGGTTGCCTGTTCTGTTTTAAAGCCCTTATGGAAGCTTCGGCAGAGCTTTGTTTGAAGGGATCATCATATAAAGATGACATCTGCTTCAAGAAATCATCTAGTGAGTTCAAGATGGGATCTTGGATCTCATAATAAGTATCAGCCCAAGCACGAGGCTCTGCCCTTAGGAAGGATATGATAGTAAGCACCTTGAGTCTGTCTGTCCTTTATGTGTTTGGTTTTAACTCAAACAGCAGGAGACATGAGTTTTTGAACTCCCTGTACTGGGATCTGTTGCCTGAAAACTTGTCTGGTAAACTGACCTGTGGTTCAGGTGCCTGTACAGGAGGATTAGTCTTAGTATTGTAAAGGTCTCTTATGCAGGTTTTAACTGTTTCATTATCACTCTGCAGCTCTCTTACAGTCTGTGTAAGGTTATCAATGCACTGTGACATATTAGTGATTTTAACCGTTAAGTCCTCAGAGGTCATTTTATGGCTTGGTTATTATGTCACACTGAAGATTATCTTTAAAAGTTTAAACCTCTGTTTTCTAGGATTCACAAATATGACAATTTATAAATATATATATGTTACACAGAGGATAACACAGGAGGCCCAAAGGTGTGTAAGCTCTGTGTATTAATATGGCCCTTTAATAGTCTGTACTCAAATCTCTCTGGAGTTCAGTGAATATTTAGGGCGTAACAGTGTAACAAAATATGTAACAGATTGAGATAGTGAATACAAATGACTAAGATACTGATATTAGGCAGGATCAATAAACAGTTGTTGTTGCGGTATGTAATTCTCTGTATAATGGCAGTCTGTTGTTATACAATGTAATAATATACGACCTGATTCCAATAGCGTGGAAGGTAGAACTCCAGAGGTGTCAGAGTGGAGGGATCAGACCAGGCAGCGGCTGCAGCTGATGACGTCACCCGCTCTGAAGCCGGAGGGCTGTGAGGATGCGGAGCTGCAGCGCAGCTCAGTCTGCTTAACTTGAGGCCAGTTAGTATGTCAGTGGTAGTGGCAGGTAAGCTGAGGCAGGCTAAGTGGAGATAGGAAGAGCCCAGAGTGTAACTGGTTCTGGCTGCTGTTAAAAGGGTAACGGAATCTTTGGAATCACAGCAGGTAAAGTGGCTAGAAAGCCAGACTTGGGTGAGGAGGTAGAACATTCAGAATCTACCAAACAAAATAACCAAGCAATGAGTCTAGGAGGGGGAGGTGCCTTTATAGCACTAATGGTAATTAAGGATGATACCAGTTAAAGGTACAGAGCATGAAAGGAACCCTGACAGGCGGGGCTTCGTCAGAGCATATGATACCACTTGAACATGCAGCAGGTTTTTCTTTTCAGCATGAACTTGGAAAAGTACTCATCTGACTTACATCAATAGAAACCTGTAGCTGCAGTAGTTCTGGAAGGAAGGTGTAGTATGTCGATATTACACACTGCTTGAAGTTTCTATGTATTTGGCCCTTTTAAGCACAAAGTTCAAGGTGCCCATGTTTAAGTGCCTATAGTCACAGTAAATAAACTGCCTTTGGAGACGCCTATCGGGGCAATTTCTTCAGCATAAATTCAGTAGCACAGCTCTAAGGAGAACATTGATTACCTAAGAGGCTTTTTTCTTTTGCACAAAAAACTGTATGGAATTGCTTTATATGTCCATTGGACTTTCCTACGAACTACGACAGCTCCCTCATGCTTGAGCTTAATAATCATCTGTGCAATTTTGTTGCTCCCTGAATGTATAACACTACTGCTTTGCTTAGTGTGCCTGATCATACAACTTAGATCCCATTTCAATATTACCTGCCCAGGGTATACCTCTAAACTTTTTTGGGGGTTCTGTGTGCAGGAGGGTGTAGTTGTTTGAATCATCACTCTACCATATTCTTGCTACTAATTGCCATGCTTCTACTATTTGCTTGGTACATCTATGATGTTTCTTATATGTTACATATATACTGTATATATATATATAAATAAATAAATGATCGGAACAGCCAATAGAATGCGAGCTCAATCTGATTGGCTGATTGGATCAGCCAATCGGATTGAACTTGATTCTGATTGGCTGATTCCATCAGCCAATCAGAAAATTCCTACCTTAATTCCGATTGGCTGATAGAATCCTATCAGCCAATCGGAATTCGAGGGACGCCATCTTGGATGACGTCCCTTAAAGGAACCGTCATTCGTCGGGAGACAACGGAAGAAGAGGATGGATCCGCGTCGCCTGCTTCAAGATGGACCCGCTCCGCACCGGATGGAAGAAGATTGAAGATGCCGCTTGGAGAAGATGTTTGCCGGTCCGGATGTCCTCTTCTTGCCGGATAGGAGGAAGACTTTGGAGCCTCTTCTGGACCTCTTCAGCACCGGATGATGGATCGCCGACCCCCGCTTGGGTTGGATGAAGATGTTGGAGCCAGGACGGATCGGTGAACCTGGTATGGTGAAGACAAGGTAGGAAGATCTTCAGGGGCTTAGTGTTAGGTTTATTTAAGGGGGGTTTGGGTTAGATTAGGGGTATGTGGGTGGTGGGTTGTAATGTTGGGGGGGGGTATGGTATGTTTTTTTTTACAGGCAAAAGAGCTGAAATCCTTGGGGCATGCCCCGCAAAGGGCCCTGTTCAGGGCTGGTAAGGTAAAAGAGCTTGTAACTTTTTTAATTTAGAATAGGGTAGGGCATTTTTTATTTTGGGGGGCTTTGTTATTTTATTAGGGGGCTTAGAGTAGGTGTAATTAGTTTAAAATTGTTGTAAGATTTTTCTTATGTTTGTAAATATTTTATTATTTTTTGTAACTTAGTTCTTTTTTATTTTTTGTACTTTAGCTAGTTTATTTAATTGTATTTATTTGTAGCAATTGTGTTTAATTAATTTATTGATAGTGTAGTGTTAGGTTAATTGTAGGTAATTGTAGGTAGTTTATTTAATTATTTTATTGATAGGGTAGTGTTAGGTTTAATTATATCTTAGGTTAGGATTTATTTTACAGGTAAATTTGTTATTATTTTAACTAGGTAACTATTAAATAGTTCTTAACTATTTAATAGCTATTGTACCTGGTTAAAATAATTACAAAGTTGCCTGTAAAATAAATATTAATCCTAAAATAGCTATAATATAATTATAATTTATATAGTAGCTATATTAGGATTTATTTTACAGGTAAGTATTTAGCTTTAAATAGGAATAAGTTATTTAATAAGAGTTAATTAATTTTGTTAGATTTAAATTATATTTAACTTAGGGGGGTGTTAGTGTTAGGGTTAGACTTAGCTTTAGGGGTTAATCAATTTATTAGAATAGCGGTGAGCTCCGGTCGTCAGATTAGGGGTTAATAATTGAAGTTAGGTGTTGGCGATGTTAGGGAGGGCAGATTAGGGGTTAATACTATTTATGATAGGGTTAGTGAGGCGGGTTAGGGGTTAATAACTTTATTATAGTAGCGCTCAGGTCCGCTCGGCAGATTAGGGGTTAATAAGTGTAGGCAGGTGTCGGCGACGTTGAGGGGGGCAGATTAGGGGTTAATAAATATAATATAGGGGTCGGCGGTGTTAGGGGTAGCAGATTAGGTGTACATAGGGATAACGTAGGTGGCGGCGCTTTGCGGTCGGAAGATTAGGGGTTAATTATTTTAAGTAGCTGGCGGCGACGTTGTGGGGGGCAGGTTAGGGGTTAATAAATGTAATACAGGGGTCGGCGGGGTTAGGGGCAGCAGATTAGGGGTACATAAGTATAACGTAGGTGGCGGTCGGCAGATTAGGGGTTAAAAATTTTAATCGAGTGGCGGCGGTGTGGGGGGACCTCGGTTTAGGGGTACATAGGTAGTTTATGGGTGTTAGTGTACTTTAGGGTACAGTAGTTAAGAGCTTTATGAACCGGCGTTAGCCAGAAAGCTCTTAACTCCTGCTATTTTCAGGCGGCTGGAATCTTGTCGTTAGAGCTCTAACGCTCACTTCAGAAACGACTCTAAATACCAGCGTTAGAAAGATCCCATTGAAAAGATAGGCTACGCAAATGGCGTAGGGGGATCTGCGGTATGGAAAAGTCGCGGCTGAAAAGTGAGCGTTAGACCCTTTAATCACTGACTCCAAATACCAGCGGGCGGCCAAAACCAGCGTTAGGAGCCTCTAACGCTGGTTTTGACGGCTACAGCCGAACTCCAAATCTAGGCCTAAGGTAGCTGTACAGTCCCCAGAGCCCTAGGCAGAGTCATAGGATGTATACTAGGCTGAGAGTGCAGTCCACTTCTGTGTTTTGTATGTATCATGGGAGATTACATAAGCCTGTGCACCCTTGGGAGGTTTCCAGTTTTGTTTGTTTGAGAGCTTGAATTGTTTGGCTCTATTAGGGACCCAGGATGGGGAGAGATATTGACATGGGCTTGACCCATTTGCCAAGATGGTGTAACTAGCTCTTCCAGTTTTGCTTTTAATCAAGCTGTGTGCTTGCAAGTGAGTGCCAGACTTCCTCTGTGTGTTGTGTGTGTGTGTATATATATATATATATATGCATAATTATATTCAGTTTATATTCCATGATTCATGTAACATGGACCACTGAAGCTGGATATTTAGGAAAAGTGTATTGTGCAGATTTTTTGCATAATAATATTCATCAAATATAGACTCTGTGGAATAATTTCAATTTATGATAAGCGCATAAAATAAATGTAAGCAACTCAATATATACATCAGTAAACCATGTGTTTATTAAAAGCCTTGCCATCATGTAATGGTTTTAGCTCAATGAGATGAAGAATTTGTTCATTTTTTTCATGCAATTTGATGTATCATACATACATTGCTATTGGAGACAAGAGCCAATTATTTTTTAATGTTTGGCTGCAACTAAGATTTTTTTTAACCATCTCTCAGATCTTCCTCTGCATGCCTGATGCTGCTTAAATTGTTTATACAGTCTTTTTTTTATATTTTTTTATTTTCCTAAGGTCATGCCAATGTACCACAGCTCTTCTTTACAATACAATTCATAAACAACTCTAGTTTTAAAATAGTTTTTAAAAAATATACGCCTAGATTTAGAGTTCTGCGGCCAAAGGGGTGCGTTAGCTACGCGTGTATTTTTTCCCTCGCACCTTTTAAATACCGCTGTTATTTAGAGTTCACAGAAGGGCTGCATTAGGCTCCAAAAAGGGAGCGTAGAGCATAAATTACCGCCACTGCAACTCTAAATACCAGCGGTCGCGGCCAGCTTCAAAAACGTGCTCATGCACGATTCCCCCATAAGAAACAATGGGGCAGTTTGGGCTGAAAAAAAACCTAACACCTGCAAAAAAGCAGCATTTAGCTCCTAACGCAGCCCCATTGTTTCCTATGGGAAAGCACTTCGTAAGTCTGCACCTAACACCCTAACATGTACCCCGAGTCTAAACACCCCTAACCTTACACTTATTAACCCCTAATCTGCCACCCCCGCTATCGCTGACCCCTGCATATTATTTTTAACCCCTAATCTGCCGCTCCGTACACCGCCGCAACCTACGTTATCCCTATGTATCCCTAATCTGCTGCCCCTAACCCCGCCGACCCCTATATTATATTTATTAACCCCTAATCTGCCCCCCCCCACATCACGCTACTATAATAAATGTATTAACCCCTAAAGCTAAGTCTAACACTAACACTAACACCCCCCTAACTTAAATATAATTTAAATCTAACGAAAAAAAAAAAAAATCTTATTAAATAAATTATTCCTTTTTAAAGCTAAATACTTACCTGTAAAATAAACCCTAATATAGCTACAATATAAATAATAATTATATTGTAGCTATTTTAGGATTAATATTTATTTTACAGGCAACTTTGTATTTATTTTAACCAGGTACAATAGCTATTAAATAGTTAATAACTATTTAATAGCTACCTAGATAAAATAATTACAAAATTACCTGTAAAATAAATCCTAACCTAAGTTACAATTAAACCTAACACTACACTATCAATAAATTAATTAAATAAACTACCTACAATTACCTACAATTATATCAACTAAACTAAATTACAAAAAACAAACAAACACTAAATTACAAAAAAAAACAAACACTAAATTACAAAAAATAAAAAAAGATTACAAGAATTTTAAGCTAATTACACTTACTCTAAGCCCCCTAAAAAAATAAAAAAAATGCCCTACCCTATTCTAAAATAAAAATTGTAAAGCTTTTTTACCTTACCAGCCCTTAAAAGGGCCTTTTGCGGGGCATGCCCCAAAGAATTCTGCACTTTTGCCTGTAAAAAAAACATACAATACCCCCGATCAGCCAATAGAATGCAAGCTCAATCTGATTGGCTGATCCAATCAGCCAATCGGATTGAACTTGAATCTGATTGGCTGATTCAATCAGCCATTCAGATTTTTCCTAGTTTAATTCCGATTGGCTGATAGAATCCTATCAGCCAATCGGAATTTGAGGGACGCCAACTTGGATTATGTCCCTTAAAGGAACCTTCATTCGCCGTTAGTCCGTCGGTGAAGAAGGATGGCTCCGCGTCGGCTGCTTGAAGATGGTCCCGCTCCGCGCCGGATGGAAGAAGATAGAAGATGCCGCTTGGATGAAGATGTCTGCCGGTCCGGATGTCCTCTTCTGCCCAGATAGGATGAAGAGTTTGGACCCTCTGGAGGAGCTCTTCTTGCCGGATAGGAGGAAGACTTCGGACCCTCTTCTGGACGGATCGGTGATTCCCGGCGTGGTGAAGACAAGGTAGGAAGATCTTCAGGGGCTTAGTGTTAGGTTTATTTAAGGGTGGTTTGGGTTAGATTAGGGGTATGTGGGTGGTGGGTTGTAATGTTGGGGGGGGGGTAATGTATGTTTTTTTTTACAGGCAAAAGAGCAGAATCCTTTGGGGCATGCCCCGCAAAAGGCCCTTTTAAGGGCTGGTAAGGTAAAAGAGCTTTACAATTTTTATTTTAGAATAGGGTAGGGCATTTTTTTATTTTGGGGGGCTTTGTTATTTTTTTAGGGGGCTTAGAGTAGGTGTAATTAGTTTAAAATTCTTGTAATCTTTTTTTATTTTTGTAATTTAGTGGGTTTTTTTTTGTAATTTAGTGCTTGTTTGTTTTTGTAATTTAGTTTAGTTGATATAATTGTAGGTAATTGTAGGTAGTTTATTCAATTTATTTATTGCTAGTGTAGTGTTAGGTTTAATTGTAACTTAGGTTAGGATTAATTTTACAGGTAATTTTGTAATTATTTTATATAGGTAGCTATTAAATAGTTATTAACTATTTAATAGCTATTGTACCTGGTTAAAATATATACAAAGTTGCCTGTAAAATAAATATTAATCCTAAAATAGCTACAATATAATTATTATTTATGTTGTAGCTATATTAGGGTTTATTTTACAGGTAAGTATTTAGCTTTAAATAGGAATAATTTATTTAATAAGATTTATTTTATTTAGTTAGATAAAAATTATATTTAACTTAGGGGGGTGTTAGTGTTAGACTTAGCTTTAGGAGTTAATACATTTATTAGAGTAGCGCCGAGGTCCGGTCGGCAGATTAGGGGTTAATACTTGAAGTTAGGGGTCGGCGATGTTAGGGAGGGCAGATTAGGGGTTAATACTATTTATTATAGGGTTTGCGAGGCGGGAGTGAGGCGGTTTAGGGGTTAATACATTTATTATAGTAGCGGTGAGGTCCGGCCAGCAGATTAGGGGTTAATAATTGTAGGTAGGTAGTGGCGACGTTGGGGGGGGCAGATTAGGGGTTAATAAATATTATGTAGGGGTCGGCGATGTTAGGGGCAGCAGATTAGGGGTACATAGGGATAATGTAGGTGGAGGTGGTGTGCGGTCGGCAGATTAGGGGTTAAAAAAAATTAATAGAGTGGCGCTGATGTGGGGGGGGGCCTCGGTTTAGGGGTGCATAGGTAGTTTATGGGTGTTAGTGTACTTTAGAGCACAGTAGTTAAGAGCTTTATGAACCGGCGTTAGCCCAGAAAGCTCTTAACTACTGACTTTTTTCTGCGGCTGGAGTTTTGTCGTTAGATTTCTAACGCTCACTTCAGCCAAGACTCTAAATACTGGCGTTAGAAAGATCCCATTGAAAAGATAGGATACGCAATTGACGTAAGGGGATCTGCAGTATGGAAAAGTCGCGGCTGGAAAGTTAGCGTTAGACTCTTTCATGACTGACTCTAAATACCAGCGGGCGGTAAAAACCAGCGTTAGGACTCCTTAACGCTGGTTTTGACGGCTAATGCAGAACTCTAAATCTAGGTGCAAGTAAATAAATATTTCTGATTATGTCACAGCTATTTTAGAAATGTTGATGTAAGGGGAAAAATAAAACTATTATCAGGTATGTGAACTTAAATGGACAGTCTACTCCAGAATTTGTATTGCTTAAAAAGATAGATAATCCCTTTATTACCCATTCCCCAGTTTTGCATAGCCAACACAGTTATAATAATATACTTTTTACCTCTATGATTACCTTGTATCTAAGCCGCTGTAGACTGCCACATTATTCAGTTCTTTTGACAGATTTGAAATTTAGCCATTCAGTGCTGACTCCTAGGTAACTCCACGGGCATGAGCACAATGTTATCTATATCAGGGGTTTTCAACCCAAGTGACCTCAAGGCCTCATTGGTTTCAGTGGGTTTATTATATATTAATTCATTGGTGTCAGTAGGCTATAGTGGCGTATTTTGGTTTTGTGCTGTCCCAGGCACTCAAAATTCTGCTGCCCCCCAGGTTTTAGGCCTATTTAAAGTGAAGGTAAACTTTGATGAATGAAAGCCCGGTTTTAAAAATACTATTAAAAACAGGGGCACTTTCATTCATCAAAGTTTAGAAAGCAGCCGTTTTGATTAAAAACTTACCTTTGTTTTTTTCACAGCCAGAGCAGCTTCCCCCACCCAGAGATCCTCTCTTCACACATCATCAATGACTAATCCGGTTTACTCCAATTATGGCATGGCCTCAGGCAATGACTCCCCTGGGGGGAAAGCCATGATTGGAGGAAACTGTATTAGTGATCGATGACGTGTGAAGAGAGGATGGCGGAAAATGCTCTGGCATCCTTCACTTTAAGAAGTAATATTTTTTTTGGGCCAGGGTGTAACATTACTTTTTCTTTTTTACATTTTTTTTTTCAAAGTAAATGTTTACCAGAGCTTGAAAAATACTTGCATATACTTATAGTTATAAACACACTTTCAGTTATACATTCACGCACTCATAAATACACAGTTATATACACACACACACAAAACACTTAATAGTAATACATACACACAAACACTCTTACATACATACACACTCATACAAACTTCTACATACATAAACACACCCAAAAGCATGTAAGAATAAAATAAACAGAATAACAACCATTGTGCACAGAAAAAATAAGCCATACTCCCTATGTGTATGTAGTGTAAAAAGCATGGGCAACAAATCTGCATATCAAAAGGCTCTGCAGTTACAGGTTTATTGTGAGGGTATCACAGGCAGACTGAAAATGAGTTATCTAGTAATACCTTCAGAATGACACAAACAGTAAAAGTAACAGCTGGAAATTGGCATTTCCTATGCTAAGGGACATCTGACTGGTCCACGACATAGCAACTGCTGGACACCTCAGAATGGGCGTGCATGTTATTGGCTGCACAACTGCATGCTCCTGATACCGTGCGGCATAAACAAAGAGCACTGTGCTGAGTTTTAGGTACGACTGGCAGAAGCAAGTGGTGATTGGTGGGGGATATGTGGAGGGCACTGATGGGTGTATGGGGACTCCAAACCAGGGTGCAAGGACCCCATTTTAAGGCAGTGCTGTCAAAAAGTGCTGCCCCTGCAAATTTGCCACCCTAGACATGGGCCTTGTTGGCCTAGGCGATAATATGCCCCTGGTAGGATATATATATATATATATATATATATATATATATATATATATATATATATATATACAGGGAGTGCAGAATTATTAGGCAAGTTGTATTTTTGAGGATTAATTTTATTATTGAACAACAACCATGTTCTCAATGAACCCAAAAAACTCATTAATATCAAAGCTGAATATTTTTGGAAGTAGTTTTTAGTTTGTTTTTAGTTTTAGCTATTTTAGGGGGATATCTGTGTGTGCAGGTGACTATTACTGTGCATAATTATTAGGCAACTTAACAAAAAACAAATATATACCCATTTCAATTATTTATTTTTACCAGTGAAACCAATATAACATCTCAACATTCACAAATATACATTTCTGACATTCAAAAACAAAACAAAAACAAATCAGTGACCAATATAGCCACCTTTCTTTGCAAGGACACTCAAAAGCCTGCCATCCATGGATTCTGTCAGTGTTTTGATCTGTTCACCATCAACATTGCGTGCAGCAGCAACCACAGCCTCCCAGACACTGTTCAGAGAGGTGTACTGTTTTCCCTCCTTGTAAAACTCACATTTGATGATGGACCACAGGTTCTCAATGGGGTTCAGATCAGGTGAACAAGGAGGCCATGTCATTAGATTTTCTTCTTTTATACCCTTTCTTGCCAGCCACGCTGTGGAGTACTTGGACGCGTGTGATGGAGCATTGTCCTGCATGAAAATCATGTTTTTCTTGAAGGATGCAGACTTCTTCCTGTACCACTGCTTGAAGAAGGTGTCTTCCAGAAACTGGCAGTAGGACTGGGAGTTGAGCTTGACTCCATCCTCAACCCGAAAAGGCCCCACAAGCTCATCTTTGATGATACCAGCCCAAACCAGTACTCCACCTCCACCTTGCTGGCGTCTGAGTCGGACTGGAGCTCTCTGCCCTTTACCAATCCAGCCACGGGCCCATCCATCTGGCCCATCAAGACTCACTCTCATTTCATCAGTCCATAAAACCTTAGAAAAATCAGTCTTGAGATATTTCTTGGCCCAGTCTTAACGTTTCAGCTTGTGTGTCTTGTTCAGTGGTGGTCGTCTTTCAGCCTTTCTTACCTTGGCCATGTCTCTGAGTATTGCACACCTTGTGCTTTTGGGCACTCCAGTGATGTTGCAGTTCTGAAATATGGCCAAACTGGTGGCAAGTGGCATCTTGGCAGCTGCACGCTTGACTTTTCTCAGTTCATGGGCAGTTATTTTGCGCCTTGGTTTTTCCACACGCTTCTTGCGACCCTGTTGACTATTTTGAATGAAACGCTTGATTGTTCGATGATCACGCTTCAGAAGCTTTGCAATTTTAAGAGTGCTGCATCCCTCTGCAAGATATCTCACTATTTTTGACTTTTCTGAGCCTGTCAAGTCCTTCTTTTGACCCATTTTGCAAAAGGAAAGGAAGTTGCCTAATAATTATGCACACCTGATATAGGGTGTTGATGTCATTAGACCACACCCCTTCTCATTACAGAGATGCACATCACCTAATATGCTTAATTGGTAGAAGGCTTTCGAGCCTATACAGCTTGGAGTAAGACAACATGCATAAAGAGGATGATGTGGTCAAAATACTCATTTGCCTAATAATTCTGCACTCACTGTATATATATATATATATATATATATATATATATATATATATATATATAAATAATTTGTGTCATTGTGCTAATTATAATGTAATTCATAAGTGTCAGTGGGCTTACTTACTTGCGAGCTGATTCATCTGCTCCTTGTCACTCTTCACACCATCTTTAATGTGGGGCAAAAGGGGCAGCTGCCCCGGGCCCAGTCTATGTTGTGGGGCCCAAATCAGCGGCCACTTAAAGGGATACTTAACCTAATTTTTTTCTTTTGTGATTCAGATAGAGCATGCAATTTTAAGCAACTTTCTAATTTACTCCTAGTATCAATTTTTCTTCATTGTCTTGCTATCTTTATTTGAAAAAGAAATTCCAGAACACTGGACAACACTTGTTTATTGGTGGATACATTTATCCACCAATCAGCAAGACCAACCCAGGTTGTTCACCAAAAATGGGCCGGCATCTAAACTTACATTCTTGTATTTCAAATAAATATTCCAAGAGAATGAAGAACATTTGATAATAGGAGTAAATTAGAAAGTTGCATCAAATTGCATGCTTTATCTGAATCACAAAAGAAAAAAATTGGGTTCAGTGTTCCTTTAAGCCCGCAATTTTTTTGGACAGTCAGATTAGGCACCCAGACTCTGACAGACCATGCCCCCACAGATGCTGACTCCTCCCAAAGCTTGGCTTAGTCTAACACAGTTGGAGCAAAACAGCAACATGCGTGTCTCCTCCCAACATGGTGCCGAACCTATGACAAACTGCTCAAAGCCCTTTCCTTCTAAGGAGTCCTGTTTGCATAGACTGCTCGAGCTAACCCTAAGCGACAGATATAAATACTGGTAGACAGAATTGGCACTTAGCACGTTAATTTCTCACGTACTTCTTTGTCTTGGCTTTATGAAAACATTCCAGAAACTGACGCTCTCCTGGTGTGCATGAGCTCGAGTTAGCTGAGAACAGGTGAGTGAGACAAACCCCCAGTTCTTATATGTTGTATCAATATACCCTTGTAAAGCTGCAGAGCTCCTGTAAGTACATGGCACAGATAGGAAATGCATTGCATGGCTTTGATTAGTGTAAACTTGGGAAGAATTGGACAACACAATGTAACAGAAATTATTCAATTTTGCACAGAAGATATGGAAACTGAGTTTTAGCAATCACTGTGTAGCTTTGACTGGCCCTTTGGAGCAGTGAATAAAACAAAACGCAAATTGTGTTGTCAATTACAGGACATACAGGTAAAGTAAATAATAAAAGTACCATGCAGGAGTTTTTTACTACTCATAATTAATCATTTTTTTAATGTGAAAATTCAGTACAAATGTAATGTCCCATTAAATGATTCCATTACAATTACATTTTGTAAAGTTTTATTAAGAAGTGTATAATGGTGTCTAATAGAAAATACATCAATGACACAGCTTTCTTCTAAACATATAGAGATTTGTCCATTATATAGACCACCTGTAAACATAATTACTGGGTTAGAAAATGGATTATGAAAGCCTTGGTGACTATAGTCCCAATTTTATTAAAGACAGGAGGCGAGTATTTTGCTTTAATTTCTTTACTTTCTAAACACCAGCAGTAATACAAGTACAGAAAAAAGAAACATAGTATATCTGAACAACCAATCAGATCATAGTATACAGTAATAAAGCCAGGTTCTGGAAATCCACTTCCTCTTTCTTTACTGGTCTGGACCGAACCAATCCCCAGGAACTGCAGAATATAAGACCAATGGGTCTCCAATGGAACCAGAACATGATTCCTTAACAAAGAACTTCCAGGAAGAATGAACTTGAAATCAGACTATTCACACCAGAATAAAACAGATAATGCATAAAAGTAACACAAAATAACGTTTTATTTTTTATTTTACACACACACATATATATATATATATATATATATATATATATATATATATATATATATATACATACATAGGGAGGGAGAAAGAAATTTACCCAAGGGGGGGGGGAAATACTCACCTCCTGTCTTTAATAAAATTTGGACTATAGAGTCACCAAGGCTATCATAATCCATATTTTATGACAAGACAGGAGGATCCTATTTTGCTTTTTAAAAGCTTAAGTATCTAACAGTGACAAAGCAGCTTGAGAAATAGGTTTAAAATAAAAATTTTGAAATATAGAGTCAGAAGACCAGTCTGCCGCAGCCAGTAAGTCTTGCAAGGAGCAACCTTTCCTAAAGGCATAAGAGGCTGCTGCCCCTCTAACTGAATGCGCTCCGAAGGAGGACGGAATGTGAGCTACTGACATGGCCCATCATATCCATCTGGCAATAGTAGGGACCGATATGGGGCGAAAGGGTTGAACAGAAGAAATCAGTAAATGGCCTTTATCTGAAGTACGGAAAGGAGCCATGCGAGCACAGTATTCTTTAAGGCATCTTGCTACACAAAGTAGAGGTTCCGAATCTAGATAAGGGTAGGATAGAGAAGACGAGAAGGTTTTAGTACGCCTATTAATATGAAACTGTAAACCTGACAGAGATAGAGAAAACCCGTCTATATCAAGAGCCTGAACATCAGAGGCTCTCCTAAAGGAGAGAAGACAGAGAATGGAAGCAAATTTAGCTGACAGTTGTTTAATAGAAAGCAAGGAGTTATCCGGCCAGGATTGAAAAAAGGACAGAAGTTTCGATACCTCCCACAGAGATTTATAACGAGATTGAGGGGGAATCCTAAAATGTATATCCCTCCGGAGGCGAGAGATGAGAGGGTCCTTACCAACAGATAAACCATTAACGGGCGGGGAGGTGAACCGCTGAAATGGCAGAGCGAAAGAGATTAACAGTAAGATAAGCCTTCCCTTGTTCATATAGATGTGCAAGGAAATTAGCTATAAACACCGGAGGTACTGAAAAGGGATCAGTACATTCTGCCAAGAACCAACGAACCAAGATCGACCATGCGGATTAATAGGACCGTCAAGTTCCAGGGGCCCAGGAATCTCTGAGGAGACCCTGAGCTGTGTCTGAAAGGCCTGAGGGGTCCCAGGAACCCCTGAAACTGTCCAAACTAGGAGACAGAGTGATTTGTCTAGAATTAATGGGTGATAGTCGCCTTCCATGCTCCTCAAGAGGTTCAGAAAGGGAGATATTAGTAGAGGGTACTGACAAGCTAGTTCTAAGAGGGCTGGAAACCAGGCTTGAACTGGCCAAAGGGGAGTGACTATCACAATAGTGATCTGGAGTCTGTGGATGAGGGCTAGAACCCTGGAAATCATGGAGAACAGGGGAAAGGCATAAGCGCTGTATGGGGGCCACTTCTGGAAAAAGGCATCTGTGGCCAGGGCTCCTGGGTCTGGTAACCAACTGAAGTATGTCGGGAGCTGGTAAGTGGTGCGGGACGCAAAAAGGTCTATTGACAAGGGTCCCCTGAGAGCATCTGTTCAGTTTCCAGTCGCTGGCGTCTCTCCAGTATCTGGAAAACCAGTACGCTACGATGTTAGACTGCCCCGGAAGATATTCCGCCATCACTGATATATTATTCTAGAAGCAAAAATGGTAATATTGTTGAGTTAAATTTGATAGGGTCAGTGACCTGGTACCTCCAAGTATGTTGATATACTGGACAGCTGAGATGCTGTCCATACAGTGAAGGACACAACAATTGGTTAAGGAATCCTTGAAGGATTGGATAGCAAAAGAACCTGCTATGAGTTCCAGACAGTTGATATGGAGCGAGGACTCCTCCGGTGTCCATTTGCCCCCGGTGGCCTGAAAGTCGGAGAATGCACCCTAGCCAATCAGGCTGGTGTCTGATTCTATGATAAAGTCCGGCAAGGAAACGAAAATGGCCCTGCCATTCCAGGATTCCATATTGTGAAGCCACCATGATATCTCCTGTTTGACCTCTGGGGAGAGAGTTACCGATTTGTCAAAGGAAGTGTCTTTGTGTAGGTAAAAGTGCTTCAATCTCTGCATGGCCCTGTAGTATAGGGGACCTGGGAAAATTAGCTGAATGGAGGAGGATAGGATGTCATAATGGTAACTGAGGTTTTCTCAGAGCTGATCTGAGTTCCTTTCGAATGGTGACTAGTTTGGCCTGTGGCAAGGCCAGGGTAGATGTTATTAAATTCACTGTGAAACCTAGAAACTCTAGAGTTTGGGCAGGGGAGAGGAGAGATTTGTTGTGATCAATCATGAAACCTAGGTGTTGCAGGAGGTTTGTTGTGAACTCTAAATGATTGAGTAATAAGCTCTTGTCTTGTGCTAATATGAGGATGTCATCTAGATAGAGGATGAGCCTGATGCACCTGGTTCGAAGGAAGGCTACAACCGGTCTCATAATCTTGGTGAAACACCAAGGAGCTGAACTGAGGCCGAAGGCGAGACACGTGAATTTCCAGAGTTCTCTGTTCCAAAGGAACTGGAGACAATGGCGGATTGCTGAATGCATGGGCACTATCAAATATGCATCTTTTAAATCTAGACAAACCTTGCAGGGTGTCCTTGAGTAGGTGTATGCCCTCCATTTTGAAATGGCGGTAGATGAGAAATAAGTTTAAGGTTTTCAAGTTGATGACAGGGCAAAAGCCTCCATCCTTCTTTTTGACCAAAAACATGTTGCTTAGAAAACCTTGTACTGAGGCCCGTTCTATAGCCCCTTTGCGGAGAAACTGATGCATTTACAAATTTATAAGTTCCTGCATAGCATGAGGAAACAGGGTTGGGTTGGGAAGGAGGGGTTGTGATGGGAGTTGGAAGAATTCTATCTGGAATCCTAAAACTGTTTTCAAAACCCACTGGTCTAAGGTTATAGTGTTCCATGTTGGGAAATAACGTGCAAGTCTGCCGAATAGTTCTATTGGGGAAGCATGAAGGAGTGAAGGACTCACCTTGATTAGTGGGAGTTGGAGGGGCTTGCGGATGACCTCTGGCTCGGAAGGGACGGCCCCTTGTAGGGAACAAGGGTCTAATTTGTGGAGCATATTGCTGGCGGAAGGAGCCTCTGAATGTTGCTCGGCTGGTGAACGACCCCTGAAACGCCCAGCACTGGCAAAAAAAACCCTGTTATAGAGTACTCTGAGCACGTTAGACTGAGCTCTGTCCAAAGAGGTAATTGTGGAAACAAATCTGTACAGATCTCAAATAAAGAACTCCCCAAAGAGTAATCCTTTGGCTGAGGAGCCACCTTCTGTCTTTGCCATATCGGCCAGTTTAGGGTCTAGACTGGCAAGGGCTGCCCTGTGCCTCTCAGTATAGAGTGCTACATTGGTGTTGCCTAGAAGGCACATTGTACATTGTGCCCATTCTCTGACCTGCTGAGGGTCTAAGGGTTGGGAAGTTATCATCGCCTGATTGGTGAGCTGTAGAATTTGTGTACTTGACCCCACCATATCTAATAATTTATCCTGGGCCGATCTAAGTGATTTGTCTAGGTCCCTTCTAGGGTCTCTCCCACCCCTGGTGCGGAAAGTCACCATAGTGGAGTCAAATTCAGGGGTGGAAGTTTCCCTATCTGGGAGCACGGGTCGTGGGCATTCTGCCCGTAATTTATTACTAGTGGGATTAGGAAGGGGTTTTCTTAGCCATGTTTGTTAGAATTGCATTATGTGTGGTGAAGGGGACTATTCAGATGACCGTGGGTAAAACATGGGCTGACCTAAGGGGTCTATAATGGTTTGAGTGGGGTAGGTGTCAGTGTCCTCTTGGGGACATGGTGTTTCGTGAGGCTCTTCAGGCCATTCTTCCTCTGACTCATGATTTAATAGGTACCTGTCAGGGTAGTATATGGGGTTATTTGGTTCAGAGGTAGTATTATTATTTGAGAGGTCCCAATGCTGCTTTTTAATGCCCCCTGGTATTACGAGTCTGGCAAGTACAGGTGTACCGCTCACTTTTCTTCCACGACTCAAGCTTACCGCAAATTCCCTTACGTCAATTGCGTATCCTATCTTTTTAATGGGATTTGCCTAATGCCGGTATTACGAGTCTTGGAAGAAGTGAGCGGTAGACCCTCTCCTGTCAAGACTCCTACCGCATTTAAAAGTCAGTAGTTAAGAGTTTTATGGGCTAACACCGTAACATAAAACTCTTAACTAAAGTGCTAAAAAGTACACTAACACCCATAAACTGCCTATTAACCCCTAAACCGAGCCCCCCCATCGCACACACTTAAATAAAGTTTTTAACCCCTAATCCGCCGCCACTGTAATAAGTATATTAACCCCTAAACCGCTGCACTCCCGCCTCGCAAACACTAGTTAAATTTTATTAACCCCTAGTCTGCCGTCCCTAACATTGCCGACACCTACCTACATTTATTAACCCCTAATCTGCCACCCCCAACGTCGCCGCTACTATATTAAATGTATTAACCCCTAAACCTAAGTCTAACCCTAAGTCTAACCCCTGCTAATTTAAATATAATTTAAATAAAACTAAATAAAATTACTAAAATGAAATAAATTAATCCTATTTAAAACTAAATACTTACCTATAAAATAAACCCTAAGATAGCTACAATATAACTATGTTACATTTGTATCTATCTTAGGGTTTATATTTATTTTACAGGCAACTTTGTATTTATTTTAACTAGGTACAATAGTTATTAAATAGTTATTAACTATTTAATAGCTACCTAGTTAAAATAAGTACAAATTTACCTGTAAAATAAATCCTAACCTAAGTTACAATTACACCTAACACTACACTATCATTAAATTAATTTACTAAATTACCTACAATTAAATACAATTAAATTAAATAAACTAAAGTACAAAAAACCCCCCCACTAAATTACAGAAAATAAAAAAATTATTACAATTTTTTTAAACTAATTACACCTAATCTAATCCCTCTAATAAAATAAAAAAGCCCCCCAAAATAATAAAATTCCCTACCCTATACTAAATTACAAATAGTCCCTAAAAGGGCCTTTTGCGGGGCATTGCCCCAAAGTAATCAGCTCTTTTACCTGTAAAAAAAAACACAATACCCCCCCAACATTAAAACCCACCACCCACACACCCAACCCTACTCTAAAACCCACCCAATACCCCCTTAAAAAAAACTAACACTACCCCCTTGAAGATCACCCTACCTTGAGACGTCTTCACCCAGCCGGGCACAAGTGGACCTCCAGAGGGGCAGAAGTCTTCATCCGATCCGGGCAGAAGAGGTCCTCCAAGTGGCAGAAGTCTTCATCCAGACGGCATCTTCTATCTTCATCCATCCGGAGCGGAGCGGGTCCATCTTCAATCCAGCCGACGCGGAGCATCCTCTTCAAAAGAAGTCCAAGCGAAGAATGAAGGTTCCTTTAAATGACGTCATCCAAGATGGCATCCCTTGAATTCCAATTGGCTGATAGGATTCTATCAGCTAATCGGAATTAAGGTAGGAAAAATACTATTGGCTGATCCAATAAGAAATTTGTACTTATTTTAACTAGGTAGTCATTAAATAGTTAATAACTATTTAATAACTATTGTACCTAGTTAAAATAAATACAAAGTTGCCTGTAAAATAAATATAAACCCTAAGATAGATACAAATGTAACTATTAGTTATATTGTAGCTATCTTAGGGTTTATTTTATAGGTAAATATTTAGTTTTAAATAGGATTAATTTATTTAATTTTAGTAATTTTATTTCTTTTTATTTAAATTATATTTAAGTTAGGGGGTGAGACTTAGGGTTAGACTTAGGTTTAGGGGTTAATAAATTTAATATAGTGGCGGCGACGTGGCGGTGGCAGATTAGGGGTTAATAAGTGTAGGTAGGTTGCGGCGATGTTGGGGGGGCAGATTAGGGGTTAATAAATATAATGTAGGGTTCAGCGATGTTGGGGGCAGCAGATTAGGGGTTCATAAGTATAATGTAGGTGGCGGCGGTGTCCGGTGCGGCAGATTAGGGGTTAATAATATAATGCAGATTAGGGGGTTAATAAGTGTAATATTAGGGGTGTTTAGAATCAGGGTTCATGTTAGGGTTTAGACATAACTTTTATTGCCCCATAGGAATCAATTGGGCTGCGTTAGAAGCTGAACGCTGCTTTTTTGCAGGTGTTACCTTTTTTTTCAGCCGGCTCAGCCCCATTGTTTCCTATGGGGAAATCATGCACAAGCATGTTTAGCCAGCTTACCGCTACCGTAAGCAACGCTGGTATTGAGGTGAGATGTGGAGCTAAATTTTGCTCTACGCTCACCTTTTTGCGGCTAACTTCGGGTTTAAAAAACCCCGTAATACCAGCGTTGTCTTAAGGGAGCGTTAAAAAAAAAAGGCTCATTATCAACGCACCCCTGTTACCGCAAAACTCGTAATCTCGCCAATTGTCTTTCCTTATTATTACCCCAGGGGTAGGGGTTATGGCAGGCTTATTTTTCTTAGTAAGGAGCGGTTCCCCTTGGTGTTTGGTTTTGGAAGTACGCTTTTTAGATGTCTCTGGTTCAAAGGGTTTGTGCGTCAGGGCCAGAGGTTCAAGGGTCTCCTGTATAATGTTTTTAACCATGGATAAAATATCTGCTAGAGCAGAGGATACTGCTTGTGACACAGAGTTATTAACCAGCAACTGTATGTCAACAGGGGTTTGTTCATCATCATCAGACATGATATCTGATTATTAAATTAAGGAATAAATAAAATATATATCTATATATAATGATATGGTTAATACATGTATTTTTGCCTGCTGCGGAGCTCAGAGAGTACCGCCAAATGCCAGAAAAACACTTCTGTTTATTTTTGTTAAAAGGATAATTTTTCTTTGTTTTCTTTAGTTATTATTCACAGTATTCACAGGTATTGCGATATTGATCCGTATCTGCAGATGTATATAAATTACTTTATTACCCCATATATTATTTGTTTGCATCGATTTAACTTTAAAATAAGTGCACCGTTTTACTTAATTATTATGATCTCACTGCCAATATGTTTATCATTGGTGGTATAGTGGAAAAATAAAATCTAAGATGGCCGCGGTCACGTGGTGTGACGTTGCGTGCGTAGTAAGCAAGTATTGCAAAATTCCTCTACCAAGATGGCTGCCGGGGCACAGCTTGTGGCGGTAAAAAGGTTGCCGGACAGCAATACTGTCAGAAGTTATGCAAGCCTTCAATCTAGATCTACTACGCTACCAACGATACTTCATTTAACATAATTATATATATAGAGAGAAAGAGGTACACAAACGGATTAATAGAAAACAAAGCATTAAGATAGAGAAAAGTTTGAAATCACAAACAAATGTTAAAGTATAGTAAATATATTATTTAGAATAAATGTAGAAAAGGATGTAGAAAAGAATACACTCTCAATGAATGAGTGGCAGGGGAAAATAGATTAAAATTTCAAGAAACAAAGAAATACAATGCAATTTGAAAATCAATTCAGAACAAGTTTACATGACCTTGCTGCTGGAGCAGTAAAGAAAGAGGAAGTGGATTGTCCAGAACCTGGCTTTATTACCGTGTACTGTAATCTGATTGGTTGTTCAGATATACTATGTTTCTTTTTTCTGTACTTGTATTACTGCTGGAGTTTAGGAAGTAAAGAAAGTAAAGCAAAATAGGAGCCTCCTGTCTTGTCATAAAATGTAGTGTCAGCACTCCAAACGTTCATATAGAATTCACAAATATACATACAGGGAAGTATATTTAGACCAAAAATAGTTGTTATTCAGTCTCCCTTTATTTGTTTTCTCAGCCGTTTTTCTCAAATGTTGTCAACCCTTCTCTGCCCACCCCACCTCCTATTTCCTATA
Organism: Bombina bombina; assembly: GCF_027579735.1. Classification (NCBI taxonomy): domain Eukaryota; kingdom Metazoa; phylum Chordata; class Amphibia; order Anura; family Bombinatoridae; genus Bombina; species Bombina bombina. The sequence continues at coordinate 1,255,388,209 of NC_069500.1, forward strand.
TCCTAAAAGATATTAACAAGCTTTATCTCCCAACAACATGTAAGTGTTACTATAGTTGTCGAGTACGTACTGTTACAGATCAAGCTAATTACTTGTTTGTGGCAAGTTCTTTATGTTTAAATTATTAAAGTTTATTGAGACAAGTCAATGGGGCCAATTTATCATCTTCGGCCGCCCTACATTGAAAAATGCCGACAGCATACGCTTTCTGCATTTATCACTGCACAAGCATTCCTTGAGAAATGCTTGTGCAATACCACCCCCTGCTAGCGATCCGATTGAGCTGATTGCTGTCCATCGCCTCAGAGATGGCGGACAAGTTGAAGGCTTGTGTGGAAACAGATGCATGGGGCCGATTGATGCGTTGATAAATTGGCCCAGTGTGTGTTTTTGTGTTTTGGGATGTTGGGGTGGAAAGCGAAATTTCATCGGGGGCCCAAGAAAATGTTTGCCCAGGGTCAAATCAATATTAAAGATGGCCCTGGTAGAGTGGCAGAATGATCAGAGCGAACATCGGAGGTATGTCAGGTCGCTGCCCACCAGCAGGGCTGTCGTGACTCGGTACTGGGCCACGGCCGGCTGCTGAGAATCACTGATCTATAAGGCACACATGAACTAATGCCCTCTAGCTGTGAAAAACTGTTAAATGCATTCAGTTAAGAGGCAGCCTTTAATGGCTTAGAAATTAGCATATGAGCCTACATAGGTTTAGCTTTCAACTAAGAATAACAAGACAACAAAGCACATTTAATGATTAAAGTAAATTGGAAAGTTGTTTAAAATTGCATGCCTTATCTGAATCATGAAAGTTTAATTTTGACTAGATTGTCCCTTTAAACACAAGGGTTCTCTTTTTACTTGCAAAATCACACTACTTTAAGATCCTTAAGATTTTTCAAGCTAATAACTACATTCTCTTCTATAGTGGAGCTCAATTTGGATCCATTTGGAAGATGTGCCAGGTTTCCTGTATAATCTTCAACATGTCTGATGATTATGTGATTCACTAATACCAACTAATTTTATTGGGGATCAACCTACAATTTAAATAAATAAACAATTTTTTTTTACTGTTTTAAAATTTTATTTATCATATTTTCATATCATTTATCTTATTATATTTTAGATATAAGGGATTTATATATACATTTATTTTTATTATTCTCTTAAAAAAATAATCATTGAATAAAAGGTTTCATTTCTGAGTGTAGAGCTCACAATAATCATTTTATTCTCCCACTTAAATGTCTCACCTGTTTCTGATTTTAGCAAACCTCTCCAGAAACTACATAAGTAATTTCATCTTCATCAACAGACCCTTTTTTTTCCCCCTCAAACTTGCCAATAATTACTGGCAAACATACGACTAGATTACGAGTTTTGCGTTAGAGGCTGTGCGGTGCTAACGAGCAGTTTTCCCTCACCGCTCACTTACCTGCAGCGCTGGTATTACGAGTTTTCAGAAACTCGTTGTTAAAAGACAAGAAGTGAGCGTTGAGCAAAACTTTGCTCCAAATCTCACTCCAATACCAGCGCTGCTAAAGTCAGCGGTGAGCTGGTGTAACGTGCTCGTGCATGATTTCTTATAGGAATCAACAGGGAGAGCCGGCTGAAAAAAAGTCTAACACCTGCAAAAAAGCAGCGTAAAACTCCTTAACGCAGTGGGTCCATCTTCAAGACATCCGACGCGGAGCACCCTCTTCATCCGACGGCTAACACTAAATGAAGGTTCCTTTAAATGATGTCATCCAAGATGGCATCCCTTCAATTCCGATTGGCTGATGGAATTAAGGTAGAAAAAATCCTATGGGCTGATGCAATCAGATTTTTTAAGGGGGTATTGGGTGGGTTTTTGTCAGGGTTTTTTCCCTGTTGTGTTTTCCATGTGCTGCTGGCAGCCATTTTACTCACCTCTCTTCCTGTCTATGGTGCATTGTGGGGGATGATGCTAATTTCCTGCACTTCCTTTTATGGCCAGACTGGTGTGCATCATCCGTGTGAGACAGGATGCAGTCTCAGAATTGTGATGTCATCACTTATTATTTAAAGGGCCTTTGTTCAGTATGCTTTGCCTTTGCGTTGTTTCAGACCTGTTTGTGTGAGTTCCTGTGTATTACCTGGCTGCCTGACTTCCTTCCTGGTTCCTGATCCCTGGCTTGTTCCTGACTCTGCTGTTTTCCTTGTTCCTGATTCCGGCTCGTCTGACTATTCACTTTGGCTCCTGACTCGGCTCGTCTGACTACCAGCTCTGGTTTTGACTCCTGGCTTGTTATTTGACTTGTGGACTTTTTATTATTTTTTGCTATTAATAAAGGTGTGATTATTTTTGCACTTCTTTTCTCAGTCTGATTCCTGGCACCCTGACATTACGCAAAGGCCATGAATCCTTATGCTGCTAATTATCCACCTTTACCTGCCATCATTTCCAGAATGGATGTACAGGATCACCGCTTGGATCAATTTGCACTAGCCCTGCAAACCCTGCTGACTCGCACTGCACATTTGGACCAAAGTGTCCCGCAAGTTATGGCTGCTCCTGTTTCCACTGCTGCACCTATGTCTACCAGGAGCATGTCCGGTTCTGCACCTCTACCTCAGCAATATGGAGGCGATCCTATTCAGTGCAGAGGGTTTTTGAACCAGGTGGCCATTTACTTTGAGATGTTACCTCAGGCGTTTCCCTCTGACAGAGCTAAGGTGGGATTTCTCATCTCGTTACTCTCTAACACAGATCTTGCATGGGCTAATCCCTTGTGGGAGACTAATAAACCTGTGATTTCAAATTACCCTGAACTTGTTGCCTCCTTTTGAAGGGTATTTGATGTTCCGGCTCGTTCCTCTTCTGCTGCTAAATGACTCATGTCCATTCAGCAAGGTACAAGATCTGTTGCTCAGTATGCTATTGAGTTCTGTATGCTTGCCGCAGAGGTAGGTTGGAACAATGAAGCCCTTGTTGCCGCGTTCTTTCATGGGCTCTCTGATGCGATTAAAGACGAAGTTGCTGCCAGAGACTTAACAGAGGATCTCGAGGCATTGTTGTCTTTTTTTAGCCTAATTGACATCAAACTCAGAGAGAGGCCCTCTTTCAAGGAGCGCTTGCGGAAGCCTCCTGTTCCGTTGTCTCCTACATGTTCATTTCCACCCATACCTCCCTCTCCTCCCATGCCTCCTGGTCCCGAGTCACCAGGTACTGCTGAGCCGATGCAGTTGGGATTCACGCATCTCTCCGTGGCGGAGAGGGCCTTTAGGAGGAGGGAGGGGCTCTGCCTCTATTGTGGGTTAGAGGGCCACCTTTTGAAGTCTTGTCCTACACGGCCGGGAAATGCTCACACATAAGGTCCTGTCAGGGGCAGACCTTGGGTGGTTTATCCTCGTCCCCGGAACACTTAAGGAGAAACCTTTGGTCACGGTTGTCCTTTCCTGGATGGACTCCTCCATAGTTATTCAGGCTCTTGTTGACTCCGGTGCTGCGGGCTATTTCATTGACAGTGCTTTTGTATCAAAGCACTCCATTCCTGTTTTGCCTCGGTCCATTCCGCTTGCTATTGAGGCCATTGATGGCAGGCCCCTTCAGCCCGCACTCGTTACTCAAAAAAATGCTCCGTTGTCCATGGATGTTGGGGCTCTTCATTTTGAAACCCTCCAGTTCCAGGTGATAAACTCTCCGCATTTTCCGGTTGTTCTGGGTTATCCCTGGCTCCAAAAGCACAATCCCAGTCTTGACTGGCGCAGGTCCAAAATTCTGTTGTGGTCCCCACAATGTATTTCCACTTGTCTTCAGAAACCAGTTAAAGTCTTGTGCACTTCTTCGGTATCTCAATTGCCAGAGGAGTACCGAGAGTTCCTAGATGTGTTTTACAAGGTGCGTGCTGGTACGTTGCCTCCTCACCGGTCTTACGATTCTGCCATAGACCTGTAACCTGGAGCCATTCCTCCTCGGAGCCGAGTGTACCCTCTGTCTGTTGCAGAGAATTGTGCTATGGAGGAGTATGTTGCCAATGCTCTGTTGTGGGGGATCATCCACAAATCCTGCTCTCCTGCAGGGGCTGGCTACTTCTTTGTTAAGAAAAAGGGTTGCGAGTTAAGACCATGTATCAATTATAGGGGTCTTAATCGTCTTACCATTAAGAATGCTTACCCAATTCCGCTCATTACGGAACTCTTTGACCGCCTCATGGGAGCTACGGTCTTTACTAAACTTGATTTGAGAGGAGCGTACAATCTCGTTAGGATTAAGGAGGGCCACAAATGGAAAACAGCATTTAACACCAGGAGCGGGCATTATGAGTATCTTGTAATGCCCTTTGGCCTATGTAATGCTCCTGCTGTTTTTCAGGAATTTATTAATGATGTCCTACGAGATATGTTGCAACAGTGTGTTGTGGTGTACTTAGACGACATCCTCATACACTCACCCACACTTGAGGCTCATCGTTCTGATGATACACGGGTTCTTCAGAGACTACGTAAGAACGGCCTGTTTTGTAAACTCGAGAAATGTGAGTTCCATCAGACTCAAGTAACCTTTCTAGGTTATGTTATCTCCATTGCAGGGTTCTCAATGGGGATCCTGACAAGTTATCTGCAGTTCTGCAGTGGCCTCGCCCAGTTGGTCTTCGGTCTATTCAACGTTTTTTGGGGTTCGCCAATTACTATAGAAAGTTTATTAAAAACTTTTCTTCCTTGGTCAAACCCATCACAGACATGACCCGTAAAGAGAATGATCCACTCCATTGGTCACCTACTGCCATTAAGGCCTTTGATAGTCTTAAGACTGCCTTTGCTGCCGCTCCAGTTCTGGCTCATCCTAACCCTGTCCTGCCTTTCGTTCTTGAGGTTGATGCATCTGAGATTTGAGTAGGTGCCCTCCTGTCTCAACGTCCTATGCCTGACGGTTCCTTGCATCCATGTGGTTTCTTCTCTAAGAAATTGTCTCCAGCGGAGTGCAATTATAAAATCGGCGACAGGGAATTACTGGCCATAATTTTGGCACTCAAGGAATGGAGGCATCTTCTCGAGGGTACTAGTGTTCCAGTGCTCATTCTTACTGACCACAAGAATTTAACTTATCTATCTGAAGCAAAACGTTTGTCGCTCCGACAGGCCAGATGGGCGCTATTTTTGTCTCGGTTTAATTATGTGGTCTCCTACCTGCCTGGTAGTAAGAATGTTAGTACTGAAGCCCTCTCTCAACAATTTCTGCCTCTGTCCAAGGAGGAGTCTGTACCTACTCCTGTTATACCTTCTGACCATATTTTGGCTACCATACGTACTAATTTGACTTCTCCCTTGGGGGAGGAGATCCTGGCTGCACAAACCAATGCACCTCCTTAGAAACCTAGTGGTGTTTTGTTCCTGAGAATCTTCGAACTAAACTTTTGCACACTTACCACTATCCTAAAGCCGCAGGTCACCCAGGCAAGAACCAAATGATTTGGTCTGTCACTCGACAATTATGATGGCCAGGTCTTCGTTCTGATGTTGCTGTGTATGTTGCCTCCTGCTCAGTTTGTGCACAGAATAAGACTCCTCGACGTCTTCCTGTGGGTCTTCTTCAACCTATTGCTAATGGTGAGCGTCCTTGAACACATCTTTCCATGGACTTCATTGTCAAGCTCCCTGTTTCCAATAGCAATACTGTTATCCTTATGGTGGTTGACCGTTTTTCTAAAATGTCACATTGCATTCCCTTGATGAAGCTGCCTACCGCTCAGGAGCTTGCTTCAATTTTTGCCCGGAGGTCTTCTATTTACATGGGTTACCCAAGGAGATAGTGTCAGACTGGGGTAGCCAGTTTGTCTCTAGATGTTGGCGTTCCTATTGTGCTCAAATGGGGATCCAGCTTTCCTTCTCCTCGGCATATCACCCTCAATCCAATGGGGCTGCAGAATGGTCTAATCAAGCTCTGGAACAGTTCCTCCATTGCTATGTCTCAGATCACCACAATAATTGGTCTGAATTGTTACCTTGGGCAGAGTTTGCTCATAATAGTGCTATTAATGCTTCCTCTAAGTTATCCCCGTTCATGGCGAATTATGGGTTTCAACTTTTTTTTATTTTTTTACTAAACTTGATTTGAGAGGAGCGTACAATCTCGTTAGGATTAAGGAGGGCCACAAATGGAAAACAGCATTTAACACCAGGAGCGGGCATTATGAGTATCTTGTAATGCCCTTTGGCCTATGTAATGCTCCTGCTGTTTTTCAGGAATTTATTAATGATGTCCTACGAGATATGTTGCAACAGTGTGTTGTGGTGTACTTAGACGACATCCTCATACACTCACCCACACTTGAGGCTCATCGTTCTGATGATACACGGGTTCTTCAGAGACTACGTGAGAACGGCCTGTTTTGTAAACTCGAGAAATGTGAGTTCCATCAGACTCAAGTAACCTTTCTAGGTTATGTTATCTCCATTGCAGGGTTCTCAATGGGGATCCTGACAAGTTATCTGCAGTTCTGCAGTGGCCTCGCCCAGTTGGTCTTCGGTCTATTCAACGTTTTTTGGGGTTCGCCAATTACTATAGAAAGTTTATTAAAAACTTTTCTTCCTTGGTCAAACCTATCACAGACATGACCCGTAAAGAGAATGATCCACTCCATTGGTCACCTACTGCCATTAAGGCCTTTGATAGTCTTAAGACTGCCTTTGCTGCCGCTCCAGTTCTGGCTCATCCTAACCCTGTCCTGCCTTTCGTTCTTGAGGTTGATGCATCTGAGATTTGAGTAGGTGCCCTCCTGTCTCAACGTCCTATGCCTGACGGTTCCTTGCATCCATGTGGTTTCTTCTCTAAGAAATTGTCTCCAGCGGAGTGCAATTATGAAATCGGCGACAGGGAATTACTGGCCATAATTTTGGCACTCAAGGAATGGAGGCATCTTCTCGAGGGTACTAGTGTTCCAGTGCTCATTCTTACTGACCACAAGAATTTAACTTATCTATCTAAAGCAAAACGTTTGTCGCCCCGACAGGCCAGGTGGGCGCTATTTTTGTCTCGGTTTAATTATGTGGTCTCCTACCTGCCTGGTAGTAAGAATGTTAGTACTGAAGCCCTCTCTCAACAATTTCTGCCTCTGTCCAAGGAGGAGTCTGTACCTACTCCTGTTATACCTTCTGACCATATTTTGGCTACCATACGTACTAATTTGACTTCTCCCTTGGGGGAGGAGATCCTGGCTGCACAAACCAATGCACCTCCTGAGAAACCTAGTGGTGTTTTGTTCCTGAGAATCTTCGAACTAAACTTTTGCACACTTACCACTATCCTAAAGCCGCAGGTCACCCAGGCAAGAACCAAATGATTTGGTCTGTCACTCGACAATTATGATGGCCAGGTCTTCGTTCTGATGTTGCTGTGTATGTTGCCTCCTGCTCAGTTTGTGCACAGAATAAGACTCCTCGACGTCTTCCTGTGGGTCTTCTTCAACCTATTGCTAATGGTGAGCGTCCTTGAACACATCTTTCCATGGACTTCATTGTCGAGCTCCCTGTTTCCAATAGCAATACTGTTATCCTTATGGTGGTTGACCGTTTTTCTAAAATATCACATTGCATTCCCTTGATGAAGCTGCCTACCGCACAGGAGCTTGCTTCAATTTTTGCCCGGAGGTCTTCTATTTACATGGGTTACCCAAGGAGATAGTGTCAGACTGGGGTAGCCAGTTTGTCTCTAGATGTTGGCGTTCCTTTTGTGCTCAAATGGGGATCCAGCTTTCCTTCTCCTCGGCATATCACCCTCAATCCAATGGGGCTGCAGAATGGTCTAATCAAGCTCTGGAACAGTTCCTCCATTGCTATGTCTCAGATCACCACAATAATTGGTCTGAATTGTTACCTTGGGCAGAGTTTGCTCATAATAGTGCTATTAATGCTTCCTCTAAGTTATCCCCGTTCATGGCGAATTATGGGTTTCAACCATCCTTGTTGCCCGATTAATTCATGTCTCAGGGTATCTCTGGCAACTCCGTTCCACGTGGGGGCAGATTCAAGATTGCCTTCATCGTTCTATGCAGTGCCAAAAGTTCCAGGCTGTTCGTAGGCATCTGCCCGCACCTTCCTACCAGGTTGGTGAGAGAGTTTGGCTGTCCTCCCGCAACTTGAACCTTCGTGTGCCTTCCAACAAATTGGCTTCCCATTATGTTGGTCCTTTTTGAATACTCTGACGGGTTAATCCTGTGGCCTACGCTCTTGACCTTCCTCCTGCTATGCGCATCTCCAATGTTTTTCATGTCTCCTTCTTGAAACCATTGGTTTGTAATCGGTTTACCACTGTGTTGCCTCGTCCCCGTCCTATCTTTGTTGACAACCATGAGGAGTATGAGGTCAGCAGCATTATTATCCAGGGGCCGTGTACAGTATTTGGTTCACTGGAGGGGCTACGGTCCAGAGGAGTGTTCTTGGGTTCCCTCCTCCGATGTTCATGCTCCCGTCCTCCTCTGTTCCTTCCATGCCCATTTCCCCAATAAGCCTTTTGTCCTCCCACGGGGGAGGGGTAGTTGAGGGGAGGGTACTGTCAAGGTTTTTTATGTTGTGTTTGCCATGTGCTGCTGGCAGCCATTTTACTCACCTCTCTTCCTGTCTATGGTGCATTGTGGGGGATGCTGCTCATTTCCTGCACTTACTTTTATGGCCAGACTGGTGCGCATAATCCATGTAAGACAGGATGCAGTCTCAGAATTGTGATGTCATCACTTATTATTTAAAGGGCCTCTGTTCAGTATGCTTTGCCTTTGCGTTGTCTCAGACCTGTTTGTGAGTTCCTGTGTATTACCTGGCTGCCTGACATCCTTCCTGGTTCCTGATCCCTGGCTTGTTCCTGACTCTGCTGTTTTCCTTGCTCCTTACTCGGCTCATCTTACTACCAGCTCTGGTTTTGACTCCTGGCTTGTTATTTGACTTGTGGACTTTTTATTATTTTTTGCCATTAATAAAGGTGGGATTATTTTGCACTTCTCGTCTCAGTCTGATTCCTGGCACCCTGACAGTTTTAGAGTAGGGTTGGTTGTGTGGGTAGTGGGTTTTAATGTTGGGGGGGGGGGATTTTTAAAATTTTTTACAGGTAAAAGTGCTCATTACTTTGGGGCAATGCCCTGCAAAAGGCCCTTTTAAGGGCTATTTGTAATTTAGTGTAGGGTAGGGCTTTTTTTTATTTTGGGGGTTCTTTTTTATTTTGTTAGGGGGATTAGATTAGGTGTAATTAGTTTAAATATCTTGTAATTTGTTTATTATTTTCTGTAATTTAGTGGGGGGGTTTTGTACTTTAGCTAATTTTATTCAATTGTATTTAATTGTATTTAATTTAGGGAATTAATTTAATTATAGTGTAGTGTTAGGTGTTAGTGTAACTTAGGTTAGGTTTTATTTTACAGGTCAATTTGTATTTATTTTAGCTAGATAGTTATTTAATAGTTAATAACTATTTACTAACTATTCTACCTAGTTAAAATAAATACAAACTTGCCTGTAAAATAAACTCTAAGCTAGATGCAATGTAACTATTAGTTATATTGTAGCTAGCTTAAGGTTTTTATTATAGGTAAGTATTTAGTTTTAAATAGGAATAATTTAGTTAATAATAGTAATTTTTATTTAGATTTCTTTTAATTATATTTAAGTTAGGGGGTGCTAGGGTTAAAGTTAGACTTAGATTTAGGGGTTAATAACTTTAGTATAGTGGCAGCGACGTTGGGGGGGACAGATTAGAGGTTAATAAATGTAGGTAGGTGTCGGCGATGTTAGGGACAGCAGATTAGGGGTTAATAACTAATGTTTGAGAGCCGGGAGCGCTTCGGTTTAGGGGTTAATATATTTATTATAGTGGTGGTGATGTCCGGTTCGGCAGATTAAAAGTGTTTGAGATGTGGGAGGGCCTCAGTTTAGGGGTTAATAGGTAGTTTATGGGTGTTAGTGTACTTTTTAGCACTTTAGTTAAGAGTTTGATGCTACGGCATTGTAGTGTAAAACTCTTAACTACTGACTTTAAAATGCGGTACCAGTCTTGACAGGAGAGGGTCTACCGTTCACTTTTTGGCAGACTCGTAATACCGGCACTATGCAAGTCCCATTGAAAAAATAGGATACGCAATTTATGTAAGTGGTTTTGCGGTATTTCCAAGTCTGGCCAAAAAAGTGAGTGGTGAGCCTGTACCTTCAAGACTCGTAATACCAGCGGGCGTTAAAAAGCAGCATTAAGACCTCTTAATGCTGCTTTTTAAGCCTAACGCACAACTCGTAGTCTAGCCAAAAGTGTGGTCTAAGGCTCCTGCTTATTCCTGGGAAGATACACATACCATTTATGCTATCCCTGTTCATCTAAGAAGTTGGGACCAAACTATAGACTAGATTACAAGTGGTGCAATATCGCTGTGAGCGTAATTGTTCTAGATTTACTACCTGTGGTCCAATTTTTACAACCTGTCTGGACCCTCATCAAAGCTAAGTAGCTTCCTGCAAATTGGAAATAGACCAAGAAACCCAAGTAAGTTTTTACATTGATCAACATGATTCTTGCCTGTTGCTGAAGTAAACAACAATGACTCCTTGGAATGAAATAATTTAACAAAAATGTATAATGAGCATGTGTGTGATTGATTATTTAAAAAGCCATGAGAATGCATGATATGGTGTGCTAAACAGGGCAAAATAGGCTTTTGACTGAGTAATGCTGATTAATTATTTAAATGAAAACCAATGCAAAACATGTATTTTCTAAAGCAGGATTTCAAATTGAAGCATCTGTTAAATTTAATTTTATTATGGGTTAAAATGGCCTTGATTTTTAAAATAATTTATAACACTGCAAAGTCAATTAGAAGAGCTCATCTAACAGAGTCTAATAGACTCTAGAGGGTCTCATATTGCCTCTTGCCATAATCATCTGTGACACTCCAACCACTAGAGATAGGTGAATGTCGAACGTTTTCTATTTAAATATTTTATATTGAGATTATAGAACAAATGATCAACTTGACATTCATTTTCCTTTCAAAGTTTCTATAGAATTAATATTAACATTTGAATATTGAATGTAGCATTTTACGGAATACATCTTAGTAATGATTATTGTAGGTTCATATAAAATTCTATGTGAAACAGTATTTCAGTGTTAATATTCAAATATTACCTAGGATAAATGGAAAATTAAAAAAAAAACATATTGCAAAATTGAGAATATACATTAATTATTTAGTTTGCTGTCTTTTGATGTAAAATACATCTCAATATTTTGCTTGGTTCACCTTCTCCTGGTAAGGCTTGGGTTAATACTATTATCTATTTTAACTGTTAATTAGTGGCCCCTCCCCTCCTTCACCTTGCTTCTCTAGTCATTTGCTCTTTTAAGATGGATAATCAGTTTTGCATCAACAATCATGTCTGGAAAGGCATTCTTCACAATATCAGTGGGCATACTAGGTAATATAGGTGTTAATATTATTGTGTATATATATATATATATACATACATTTTCGTGTTTAGCTATTAGATATAGATTATTAAAAAATATCTGTCTATTTATATACATGTTTATAATAAATTATTATTAATTAACTAAGATGAATGAGTGCCAATCCATCTAAAGGGAGGACATAGTACAGGATTACCCCAAGGGTAATGTAAATATACATGCGCAAACAAGAATTTGTGCTCAAATCCTATAAAGGTGTTTTAGTTTGTGGCTAAGCAACCAGGAGTCCTTTTGTTCTGGGATTGTGGAAACAGTGAAAGGCAAAAACATAAAATAATCTACTGCAGTATTCATTGCAAAAATATTCTCAGACATTAAGGTGCCTTATAATGCAGCTTACAGTTTGTATTTAATAATGTCCCTTTAAAGGGACAGTAAAATCAAAAGTAAGCGTTCACAATTCATATAGAGCATGACATCCTTAGCCATCTGGCAAAAGTGTTTGCAAGAATGTGTAAAACAATGTTATACATAGTTGCAAACACTGCTGCCATAGAGTGTCTGTCAATAGCAGCTGTGTTTGCAGCTATGTTTAACATTACTATAAACATTGTTGCAAACCCTGCTGCCTGATGGCCAAAGAAAAGTGCACGCTCCTGAACTCAGCTAGCATTCGGCTAGATCACGAGTTTTGCGTTATGAGCGGCTCGGTACTAACTTGCAAGTTATTGCCACCGCTCACCTCCCTATAGTGCTGCTATTACAGGTTTGCAAAAACCCGGCGTTAGCAGGCAATATGACAGTGTTGAGCAAAATTGAGCTCCATACCGCACTCCAATACCAGCGCTGCTTTGAGCTGGTTTTACGTGCTTGTGCACAATTTCCCCATAGACATCAGTGCGGAGAGCCGGCTGAAAAAAAAGCCTGACACCTGCAATAAAGCAGCGTAAAGTTCTGTAACGCAGCCCCATTTATTCCTATGGGGAAACAAAAGTTATGTTTACACCTAACACCCTAAACATAAACCCAGAGTCTAAACACCCCTAATCTGCTGCCCCTGACATCGCCGACACCTACATTACACTTATTAACCCCTAATCTGCTGCCCCCAATATCGCCGCCACCTACATTATATTTATTAACCCCTAATCTGCTGCCCCCAATGTTGTTGCCGCCACCTACCTACACTTATTAACCCCTAATCTGCCGCCCCCAACGTCGGCACCACTATACTAAACCCTAACACCCCTAACTTAAATATAATTAAAATAAATCTAAATAAAAATTACTATCATTAACTAAATAATTCCTATTCCAAACTAAATACTTACCTGTAAAATAAACCATAAGCTAGCTACAATATAACTAATAGTTACATTGTAGCTAGCTTAGGTTTAATTTTTATTTCACAGCTAAGTTTGTATTTATTTTAACTAGGTAGAATAGTTAGTAAATAGTTATTAACTATTTACTAGCTACCTAGCTAAAATAAATACATATTGACCTGTAAAATAAAACCTAACCTGTCTTACACTAACACCTAACCTTACACGACAATTAAATCAATTACATTCATTATATAGAATTAACTAAATTACAAAAAAACAAACACTAAATTACACAAAACTAAAAAAGAAATGATCAAATATTTAAACTAATTACACCTAATCTATTAGCCCTATCAAAAAATAAAACCCCCCAAAATAAAAAAAACCCTAGCCTAAACTAAACAGCCAATATCCCTTAAAAGGGCTTTTGCGGGGCATTGCTCCAAAGAAATTAGCTCCCTTGAATTCCCTTGAATTCCGATTGGCTGATAGAATTCTATCAGTCAATCAGAATTAAAGGTGAAAAATTCCTATTGGCTGATGCAATCAGCCAATAGGATTGAGCTTCAATCCTATTGGCTGATCCAATCAGCCAATAGGATTTAGCTTGCATTCTATTGGCTGATTGGAATCTACTGCAGTATTCATTGCAAAAATATTCTCAGACAATAAGGTGCCTTATAATGCAGCTTACAGTTTGTATTTAATAATGTCCCTTTAAAGGGACAGTAAAATCAAAATTAAGCGTTCACTGGAACAGCCAGTAGAATGTGAGCTCAATCCTATTGGCTGATTGGATCCGCCAGTAGGACTGAAGCTCAATCCTATTGGCTGATTGCATCAGCCAATAGGAATTTTTCACCTTTAATTCTGATTGGCTGATAGATTTCTATCAGCCAATTGGAATTTAAGGGACGCCATCTTGGATGACGTCCTTTAAAGGAACCTTCATTCTTCGCTAGCTGTGGATAGAAGAGGATGCTCCATGCCGGATGTCTTGAAGATGGAGCAGCTCTGCGCCGGATGGATGAAGATAGAAGATGCCGTCTGGATCAAGACTTCTGCCGGCTTGGATGAAGACTTTGGCCCGCTTGGATGAAGACTTCTGCCAGCTTCACTGAGGACGTCTGCCACTTCATTGAGGATGGATGTCGGGTCTTCAAAAACTGTAAATGGATCTTCGGGGGTTAGTGTTAGGTTTTTTAAGGGTTTATTGGGTGGGTTTTATTTTTAGATTAGGGTTTGGGCTGAAAAAGAGCTAAATGCCCTTTTAAGGGCAATGCCCATCCAAATGTCCTTTTCAGGGCAATGGGGAGCTTAGGTTTTTTAGATAGGTTTTTATTTTGGGGGTTTGGTTGTGTGGGTGGTGGGTTTTACTGTTGGGGGGTGTTTGTATTTTTTTTACAGGTAAAAAAGCTGATTTCTTTGGGGCAATGACTCGCAAAAGGCCCTTTTAATGGCTATTGGAATTTTAGTTTAGGTTAGGGTTTTTTTTTATTTTGGGGGGGCTTTTTTATTTTGATAGGGCTATTAGATTAGGTGTAATTAGTTTAAATATTAGATCATTTCTTTTTTATTTTGTGTAATTTAGTGTTTGTTTTTTGTAATTTAGTTAATTTTATTTAATTAATGTAATAGATTTAATTGTAGTGTAAGGTTAGGTGTTAGTGTAAGACAGGTTAGGTTTTATTTTACAGGTAAATTTGTATTTATTTTAGCTAGGTAGCTAGTAAATTGTTAATAACTATTTACTAACTATTCTACCTAGTTAAAATAAATACAAACTTAGCTGTGAAATAAAAATTAAACCTAAGCTAGCTACAATGTAACTATTAGTTATGTTGTAGCTAGCTTAGGGTTTATTTTACAGGTATTTAATTTTAAATATGAATTATTTAGTTAATGATAGTATTTTTTATTTAGATTTATTTTAATTATATTTAAGTTAGGGGTGTTAGGGTTAGACTTAGGGTTAGGGTTAGGGGTTAATAACGTTAGTGTAGTTGCAGAGATTTTGGGGGCGGCAGATTAGGGGTTAATAACAGTAATGTAGGTTGCGGCTGTGACAGACCCCTCTGTCAGTACTGGAAGGGTTAACTTTGTTCAGCTTTGAGAAACTATTTTCTAAAGACAGGTTTCCTGGCAGCAGCTATTGTTTACTGTAATTAAGTTTAAGTGATAAGCGTTCACATTGTTTAATCACCTCCAGAGTTCAGACTGCCAGGTTTGAAAAAGGACTCCATTGTTTTCTTGTGTTTAATTGTTTATCTGGTTAAGTAATGTAATCTATTGAATCCTGTAAAAGGGCGTCTTCCCTCTATCTAATCTCTTCCAACTCCCCATCTGGTCTCCTAGGGGAGTTCTGCATAAATACTGGGCATATAACCCTCAATAAACACATCCTTCTGTTTTACCCTCAAGATGGAGCTTGGTCTCATGTTTGGGGGGGAATTAACTGGGTTGTGTGTTGCTGATCCCATATTCAGGACATCTTTCATCTCTTATTAACCCTTGGTATCCGGGTTATACCATAACAGCGGCCATGTTAGGGACAGCAGATTAGGGTTAATAATATTTAACTAGTGTTTACTATCCGGGAGTACGGCGGTTTAGGGGTTAATATGTTTATTCTAGTGGCAGCAATGTCGGGAGCGGCAGATTAAGGGTTAATAATTTTATTTTAGTGTTTGCTATGCGGGAGGGCCTCGGTTTAGGGGTTAATAGGTAGTTTATGGGTGTTAGTGTACTTTTTAGCACCTTAGTTATGAGTTTTATGTTACAGCTTTGTAGCGCAAAACTCATAGCTACTGACTTTCAGTTTAAGGTACGGATCTTGACGTTATAGGCTGTACCGCTCACTTTTTGGCCGGACAGGCAGACTCGTAATACCGGCGCTATGGAAGTCCCATTGAAAAAGGACTTTTTAAAAGCTGCGGTAGTTACGTTGCGTTACGGCCAAAAAAGTGTACAGTACATTATACCTGCAAGACTTGAAATACCAGCGGTAGTGAAAAAGAGCCTTAACACTGCTTTTTCACTTTTTCACATGTCTTTTTAAACAACTTTCTAATTTACGTTTATCATCAAATTTTCTTTATTATCTTGGTATTCTTAATTGAAAGCTAAACCTAGGTAGGCTCATATGCTAATTTCTAAGCCCTTGAAGGCCCCATTAATCTGAATGAATCTGACAGTTTTTCACAGCTAGAGGGTGTTAGTTCAAGTGTTTCATATAGATAACATTGTGCTCACGCACTTGAAATTATTTAAGAGTCAACACTAATTGCCTGAAATGCAAGTCTGTCAAACGATCTGAGATAAGGAGGCAGTCAGCAGAAGCTTAGATACAAGGTAAATACAGAGGTAAAAAGTATATTTCTTTAACAGTGTTGGTTGCGCAAAACTGGGGAAAGGTAAATAAAGGGATTATCTATCTTTTTAAACAATAACATTTTTGGTGTTTACTATCCCTTTAAAAGCTCCCAATTTAACACTGTTAATGAGATAAGCCTGGGACACCCACTGAAAGGGGCTGATAGCAGAACCTCCCCCTCCCTTGCATATGAAAAAACCCATTATACAAACATAAGCAGCCTGATGTCTGTATACATCAGTATACATGTAAAACTATGAGGCTTGATTAGAAGTCTGAAAATCAGCACAATGTTATTTAAAAATAAGCAAGACTATACATTGTTACACAAATGGGCTATATATATGGATCATCGGCAAAACATTTATGCAAAGAAAAATCTAGTGTATAATGTCCCTTTAAGAAACTGTATAAAACCATGTATCTATTGCAAATTGAAGCCAAATGGATATTTAGATTAGATACCCTTCAACCCAAAGTTGAAGAGTATTGATTGGTACTGTTTCCTTTGAGACTACATCCGTGGACTATTTCATGGGGTATGGGGTATGGTATGGTATTATATCATCTAGTTCAGGGTTCTTCAAACCATGGGTCGGGACCCATTACTGGGCCACAACACCATGTGTACTGGGTAGTGACTTGTGTGTGTGTTGTAGGAGTGTGTGGGGTGTGTGTTGTATGAGAGTGTGTGTGTGTTGTATGAGTGTGTGTATGTTATATGAGAGTGTATGTGGTATGTGTGTTGTATGAGTGTGTGTGTGTGTGTGGTATGCATGTAATATGAAAGTGTGTGTGCTATATGAAAGTGTGTGTGTGCTGTATGAGAGAGTGTGTGTTATATGAAAGTGTGTGTGTATGTGTGTTGTAAGAGAGTGTATGGGGTGAGTGTGTGCTATATAAAAGTGTGTGTGTATGTGTGTGTTGTAAGAGAGTGTATGGGGTGAGTGTGTGTTATATGAAAGTGTGTGTGTGTTGTATGAGAGTGTTTGTGGTATGTGTGTTACATGAAAATGTGTGTTGTATGAGAGTGTTTGTGTGTGTTGTATGATTGTGTGTATGTTGTATGAGAGTGTGTGTGTTATTACGTTTTACAACGCTTTCAAATTTGACTACAATCAGGAATAAAGCATGCACATATTTTAGTCTCTTTGCCAAAAATTGCAGCTATCATGTTGTTTATTTCTTAAGAACTTTTCAGACCAGGGGGGATATTTATCAAAGGTCCGCCAGACCTCGCTGAATGCGGAGAGCAATACGCTCTCCGTATTCAGCATTGCACCAGCATCTCTTGTGAGCTGCTGGTGCAACGCCGCCCCCTGCTGATTTGCGGCCAATCGGCCGCCAGCAGGGAGGTGTCAATCAACCCGATCGTACTCGGAGCTTGATAAATGGGCCCCCAAGTATAAAAATTGGGTCCCAAAGGTATGTGGTATCATGGCACTGGGTCTTGGGGAAAAAGTTTGAAGAACCCTGATCTAGTTTGTCTAAAGCTCTTTGTCTATTAAGTGGCATAATTTGTATATAGTGTCTTCTCTTTGCATACACATTTTTTACATTAAAAAGATTTTTTTACATTAGAAATATGTTTTTACATAGTCTGTCTAAGGGTTTTCTCTGCATATTTTTGCTATAATAACAGTAGGGCAATTATAAAGTATTGATTACACTATCAACATAGGCAGACCAACATTATATTCTCATTAGAATCAACCCTACTTAGCCTTGGTAAATAGGCTACTATACGGCTAGATTTAGAGTTTGGCGGTAGCCGTCAAAACCAGCGTTAGAGGCTCCTAACTCTGGTTTTTACCGCCCTCTGGTATTTGGAGTCAGTCAGGAAAGGGTCTAACGCTCACTTTGCAGCCGTGACTTTTCCATACCGCAGATCCCCCTACGCCATTTGCGTATCCTATCTTTTCAATGGGATCTTTCTAACACCGGTATTTAGAGTCTTGGCTGAAGTGAGCGTTAGAAATCTAACGACAAAACTCCAGCCGCAAAAAAAAGTCAGTAGTTAAGAGCTTTCTGGGCTAACGCCGGTTTATAAAGCTCTTAACTACTGTGCTCTAAAGTACACTAACACCCATAAACTACCTATGTACCCCTAAACCGAGGTCCCCCCACATCGCCGCCACTATATTAAAAATTTTTAACCCCTAATCTGCCGCTCCGTACACCGCTGCCACCTACAATATCCCTATGTACCCCTAATCTGCTGCCCCTAACTCCGCCGACCCCTATATTATATTTATTAACCCCTAATATGCCGCCCCCAACGTCGCCTCCACCTACCTACAATAATTAACCCCTAATCTGCCGACCGGAGCTCACCGCTACTATAATAAATGTAATTAACCCCTAATCCGCCTCACTCCCCGCCTCAATAACCCTATAATAAATAGTATTAACCCCTAATCTGCTCTCCCTAACATCGCCGACACCTAACTTCAAGTATTAACCCCTAATCTGCCGACCGGAGCTCACCGCTACTATAATAAATGTATTAACCCTTAAAGCTAAGTCTAACTCTAACCCTAACACCCCCTAACTTAAATATAATTTAAATCTAACTAAATAAATTAACTATTATTAAATAAATTATTCCTATTTAAAGCTAAATACTTACCTGTAAAATAAACCCTAATATAGCTACAATATAAATTATAATTATATTGTAGCTATTTTAGGATTAATATTTATTTTACAGGCAACTTTGTAATTATATTAACCATGTACAATAGCTATTAAATAGTTAATAACTATTTAATAGTTACCTAGTTAAAATAATTACAAAATTACCTGTAAAATAAATCCTAACCTAAGTTACAATTAAACCTAACACTACACTATCAATAAATTAATTAAATACAATACCTACAAATAAATACAATGAAATAAACTAACTAAAGTACAAAAAATAAAAAAGAACTAAGTAACAAAAAATAAAAAAATATTTACAAACATTAGAAAAATATTACAACAATTTTAAACTAATTACACCTACTCTAAGCCCCCTAATAAAATAACAAAGCCCCCCCAAAATAAAAAAATGCCCTACCCTATTCTAAATTAAAAAAGTTCAAAGCTCTTTTACCTTACCAGCCCTGAAAAGGGCCCTTTGCGGGGCATGCCCCAAAGAATTCAGATCTTTTGCCTGGAAAAAAAAACATACAATACCCCCCCCCCAACATTACAACCCACCACCCACATACCCCTAATCTAACCCAAACCCCCCCTTAAATAAACCTAACACTAAGCCCCTGAAGATCTCCCTACCTTGTCTTCACCTCACCGGGTTCAGCGATCGGTCCAGAAGAGGGTCCGAAGTCTTGATCCAAGCGGCGGCTGAAGAACTCCATCATCGGGCTGAAGTCGGAAGTCCATCATCGGGATGAAGTCTTCTATCAAGCGGCATCTTCAATCTTCTTTCTTCCGGAGCGGAGCGGAGCCATCTTCTTCCCAGCCGACGCACATCCAACCTCTTCAACCGACGCCTACTCGCCGAATGACGGTTCCTTTAAATGACGTCATCCAAGATGGCGTCCCTCGAATTCCGATTGGCTGATAGGATTCTATCAGCCAATCGGAATTAAGGTAGGAATATTCTGATTGGCTGATGGAATCAGCCAATCAGATTCAAGTTCAATCTGATTGGCTGATCCAATCAGCCAATCAGATTGAGCTTGCATTCTATTGGCTGTTCCGATGATGGACTTCCGACTTCAGCCCGATGATGGAGTTCTTCAGCCGCCGCTTGGATAATTACAAAGTTGCCTGTAAAATAAATATTAATCCTAAAATAGCTACAATATAATTATAATTTATATTGTAGCTATATTAGGGTTTATTTTACAGGTAAGTATTTAGCTTTAAATAGGAATAATTTATTTAATAATAGTTAATTTATTTAGTAAGATTTAAATTATATTTAAGTTAGGGGGGTGTTAGGGTTAGAGTTAGACTTAGCTTTAAGGGTTAATACATTTATTATAGTAGCGGTGAGATCCGGTCGGCAGGTTAGGGGTTAATTATTGTAGGTAGGTGGAGGCGACGTTGTGGGGGGCAGATTAGGGGTTAATAAATATAATATAGGGGTCGGCGATGTTAGGGGCAGCAGATTAGGGGTACATAGGTATAATGTAGCTGGCGGCGGTGTACGGAGCGGCAGATTAGGGGTTAATAATAATATGCAGGTGTCAGCGATAGCGGGGGTGGCAGATTAGGGGTTAATAAATATAATATAGGGGTCGGCGGTGTAAGGGGCAGCAGATTAGGGGTACATAGGGATAACGTAGGTTGCTGCGGTGTACGGAGCGGCAAATTAGGGGTTAAAAATAATATGCAGGGGTCAGCGATAGCGGGGGCGGCAGATTAGGGGTTAATAAGTGTAAGGTTAGGGGTGTTTAGACTCGGGGTTCATGTTAGGGTGTTAGGTGCAGACTTAGGAAGTGTTTCCCCATAGAAAACAATGGGGCTGCGTTAGTAGCTGAACGCTGCTTTTTTGCAGGTGTTAGGTTTTTTTTTCAGCTCAAACGGCCCCATTGTTTTCTATGGGGGAATCGTGCACGAGCACGTTTTTGAAGCTGGCCGCGTCCGTAAGCAACGCTGGTATTTAGAGTTGCAGTGGCGGTAAATATGCTATACGCTCCCTTTTTGGAGCCTAACGCAGCCATTCTGTGAACTCTAAATACCAGCGGTATTTAAAAGGTGCAGGAGAAAAAAAGCATGCGTAGCTAACGCACCCCTTTGGCCGCCAAACTCTAAATCTAGCCGATAGTTTATCCTATTGATAATGCCAACCTATAGATGCACACCGGCATAGTTTGGCTGTTTACTGTGCTAATATTTTCCTCTAGGATATGTGCCCTCCCTACTATTAATAGTTTTTTCTTACACAAATAGGGATACTTGTACATACTACTTTACATCATTTGCTATAGTGCATATTTGTAAATATAGAGGTAAAATTGCTATTGCACAATTTCACTAGGCACTTATTTCTCATTTGTGATTATGTTGTCTATTTATGATTCATGTGTTTACCTTTTGCTTACATTCACTATTTTCAGTTTTGTACTTTAACAATCCTTTACTGACATATAATGCCTTAATATAGGATGATATATTAGCGATACTCCTTTGCTCCAATAGTACACTATGGGCTCCATGTATTAAAGCATTAATTTGCTCGTCGAAAGCGTGTCTGTTCGGCTCGCTAGAACTCGCAGGTAGCGAGACGCTGCTCGCTCGCCATATGTACTAAAAAACAGCTTAAAAATTGTTGCGTCTAATTCGCATTGAGCTCAGGCGAATGATTCATACATTAGCGAATGTACTATTATTTTCTTAAGTGTATACTGAAATATGTATTCTATAATAATAAACAGTATCAATCATTGAAATTATTGATTTAAATATTCAATAATTAATTTTTGGATTAACTTTAGATGATAGCATCAAATTAGTATCAATTACTAATTGCAATAGGTTAAATGGACAAAATTTAAAAAAACAGAGAAGAATATATAACAACAACAAAAAAAATCAAATTTGGCGCAAGTTAAGTTTACCTAATAACGATCCTTCTTGCATCTCTCCATTCTCGAACTTTTGATACAGTCTGGTCTGCCTTAGGATATAAGCTTTATGACAGGAGCCAGGGTAATTGGATCTTGTGCTTATAATTCTCATTTTTGGGTCACACACTATCTGTACATTCAGAGAATGGCAAGACTTTCTGTTCCAATAAATCTCCTCCCGTAAACGTGGCGGTCTAACTGCAATATGGGTACAGTCTATGGCCCCAAGTACATTTGGCATCCCTGCCACATGATAGAATTGAGACTTTATCAATTTCCACTCTTCTGTGGTGGATGCTAGACAAACATATTCTGGGAATATATGCATGAGTGCATCGATAACTTTTGCTAGATGTCGCAAAAAGGCAAATTGACTGAAACCAATGATGACGCTGGACACTGCCTGAAATGATCCAGTGGCAAAAAAGTGCAAGGCAGCCAGAAACTTGAGGAGTCCAGGAATGGCCATTGAACGTGCCGTCACTGGCTCTAGGAACTGTGCAATTTGAGCACAATGAGGGGAGGGGTTGTTTGATAAGTATATATCTGTTCACTGTTCACTTTATCTTTGTCTGAGGAAGGGGTGAATACCCCAAAACATCACACAATCAAAATGCTTTTTGTTTCAAATCCAGTAAGTTCAATCTTTTCTGACTTTATATTGCAACTTTCTACACCCTGGTACCTGTTGACCGGTTAGGTGAGAGTGCTTTCTCATTAAAAGTTTAATATATATATATATATATATATATATATATATATATATATATATATATATATATATATATATATATATATATATATATATATATACACACACTGATTGGAGTAGCCGTATTAGTCCAGAGATTTAGATATCAAAATAACAAGAGTATTGCATTGAGCAATGATACTTTTTTATTGGACTAACTATACATTTATAAGATGACAAGCTTTCAGAAGAGTGTCTTCCTTTTTCAAGTCTGAAGCAATAATGACCAATTTGATGGAATTTACAGATTATATCTTAAAACACAGGCTAAAAAGACAAAGTGCTACAGAGGTCTGAATGCCTGTCTTCTAAACCCCCATCATTTGATATATTTTACTCTGCCTCCTCATAATTAGAACAATATTTAATTTTATTCAGGAAAGATTTTGTAAGATACATTTAAATTATTCATTCACCCAAAAAACATGCGTAATTTATTTTTTCATTCATTCCTAATGGTGCAAGCGTTTTTAAATTAAAAATCCATTTACATTCATTTTGTAATAATAATTTATCTAAATTGCCTCCTCTCTCTTGATGATCAATTTTCTGAAGGCCCCTAAATTTAAGTTCATGCTTATTGCTATTGTGTTTAAGAAAAAAATGTCTTGCTACACTACTAGCATCTATTACTTTATTTTTAATGTCTCGTTTATGTTCTTTAATTCTTTCCTTTAGCGCTCTGTAGTTTTTACCTACGTAATAACAAGGACAACTACAGTAGACTAAATAAACTACTCCTTCACTAAGACAATATATATGTCCCTGAGTGTGCCATTGTTGACCATACTTATCAATTAATTTATTTCCAGTTACCATGTTTCTACAAACTGAACATTTTGTACAGCGAAAGTTACCATCAGATTTTTTGTATTGAGATAACCAGTTGCTATCTCTATGTAAAACAAAATGACTTTTAACTAGTTTGTCCCAGGAATCATTATATGTACTTATAAACCTTACTACATCATCTTTTTTTTCAATTCATTGATAAGTATGGTCAACAATGGCACACTCAAGGACATATAAATCCAAGATGGCGTTCCTCGAATTCCGATTGGCTTATAGGATTCTATCAGCCAATCGGAATTAAGGTAGGAAAAATCTGATCGGCTGATTGAATTAGCCAATCAGAATCAAGTTCAATCCGATTGGCTGATTGGATCAGCCAATCAGATTGAGCTCGCTTTCTATTGGCTGTTCTGATCAGCCAATAGAATGCAAGCTCAATCTGATTGGCTGATAGGATCAGCCAATCTGATTGAACTTGAATCTGATTGGCTGATTCAATCAGCCAATAAGATTTTTCCTACCTTAATCCGATTGGCTGATAAAATCCTATCAGCCAATCAGAATTCGAGGGACACCATCTTGGATGATGTCATTTAAAGGAACCTTCATTCGTTGTTAGTCCGTCGGTGAGGAAGGATGGCTCCGCGTCGGCTGCTTCAAGATGGACCCGATCCGCTCCGGATGGAAGAAGATAGAAGATGCCGTCTGGATGAAGACTTCCGACCCTCTGGAGGACCTCTTCTGGCCGGATAGGATGAAGACTTCAGACCCTCTGGATGACCTCTTCTGGCCGGATAGGATGAAGACTTCGGACCCTCTTCTGGACGGATCGGTGATACCCGGCTGGGTGAATACACGGTAGGGAGATCTTCAGGGGCTTAGTGTTTAAGGGCTGGTAAGGTAATAGAGCTGTTAACTTTTTATTTTAGAATAGGGTAGGGCATTTTTTTATTTTGGGGGGCTTTTTTATTTTTTTAGGGGGCTTAGAGTAGGTGTAATTAGTTTTAAATTCTTGTAATCTTTTTTTTTGTAATTTTTATTGGTTTTTTTTTTGTAATTTAGTTTAGTTGATTTAATTGTAGGTAATTGTAGTTAATTTATTTAATTTATTTATTGATAGTGTAGTGTTAAGTTTAATTGTAACTTAGGTTAGGATTTATTTTACAGGTAATTTTGTAATTATTTTAACTAGGTAGCTATTAAATAGTTAATAACTATTAAATAGCTATTGTACCTAGTTAAAATAAATACAAAGTTGCCTGTAAAATAAATATAAATCCTAAAATAGCTACAATATAATTATTCGTTATATTGTAGCTATATTAGGGTTTATTTTACAGGCAAGTATTTAGCTTTAAATAGGATTAATTTATTTAATAAGAAATAATTTATTTTGTTAGATTAAAATTATATTTAATTTAGGGGGGTGTTAGGGTTAGGGTTAGACTTAGCTTTAGGGGTTAATACATTTATTAGAGTAGCGGCGAGGTCCGGTCGGCAGATTAGGGGTTAATAAGTGTAGGTAGGTAGCGGCGACGTTGGGGGGGGCAGATTAGGGGTTAATAAATATTATGTGGTTGTCGGCGATGTTAGGGGCAGCAGATTAGGGGTTTATAGGGATAATCTAGGTGGCGGCGGTGTCCGGTTGGCAGATTAGGGGTTAAAAAATTTATTAGAGTGGCGGCGATGTGGGGGGACCTCGGTTTAGGGGTACATAGGTAGTTTATGGGTGTTAGTGTACTTTAGAGCACAGTAGTTAAGAGCTTTATAAACCGGCGTTAGCCCATAAAGCTCTTAACTCCTGACTTTTTTCTGCGGCTGGAGTCTTGTCGGTAGAGGGTGTACCGCTAACATCAGCCAAGACTCTAAATACCAGCGTTAGGAAGATCCCATTGAAAAGATAGGATACGCGATTGGCGTAAGAGGATCTGCGGTATGGAAAAGTCGCGGCTGGAAAGTGAGCATTAGACCCTTTCCTGACTGACTCTAAATACCAGCGGGCGGTAAAAAGCAGCGTTAGGAGCCCTTAATGCTGGTTTTGACGGCTAACGCAGAACTCTAAATCTAGGCGAATAGCAATAAGCATGAACTTATATTTAGGGGCCTTCAGAAAATTGATCTTCAAGAGAGAGGAGGCAATTTAGATAAATTATTATTACAAAATGAATGCAAATGGATTTTTAATTTAACAACGCTTGCACCATTAGGAATGAATGGGAAAATAAATTACGCATGTTTTTTGGGTGAATGAATAATTTAAATGTATCTTACAAAATCTTTCCTGAATAAAATTAAATATTGTTCTAATTATGAGGAGGGGGAGTAAAATATATCAAAGTCTTAACTCTAAGCTAATTTTTCATAGGTATTTTTACAGATAAATAATAATGAAAGCACAAGTCAAAAATTAGACAGGCATTGCATTAATTGTCAATACAGTTTATAGAAATGATTTATTTAAAAACTGTCTATCCATTATGAATTGTACAATTGATATAGTTTATATGATCTTTAAGATTGCAGTTGTATTTCTAAGGTTTCCAGGAGTGAGTAGTATTATTGTCTGTGAATAGATATTCACAATGTTACAAGGGGGAGCAAACGAATAATAAATGTTACAAATATTGCAAAATTACATAAGTTCCAATTGTTGTATATACTGTAATATAGTATATAATATTAAGTAACAAGAGTCTTTCATTGTTGCAAATTGTTACCATTTTGCCCCAAATATTCCTTTAAACACTTTAAAGGCTTCAAAATGGGAGAAGTTTTCCTCCGTGTCCTTGTCTTTAAAAGAGATTGCAGGTATTCACAGTCATGTGACTTTTACTGGAGCCGGAAGAAGCCCCAGAGCCTAAGGGGTGAAACACGCGTAGCTGGCAAGTTGTGTTTGTCGGAGGATCACAGGAATTTACCATCAGCAAGGGATATTGTTTTGAGTGATTGTCAGGTGGCGTATCTATCGGAATCCAATTGCATTATCGAACAGAGGAGATGAACAACCTGGAAGGTTTACCCAGGAGGTGTTGATCCGCGAATAGTGGGACTCCTTAAAGAATCGCAAGTATTTACCGCTACGGCGGGTGTTCAAGAATGTGGAAATTGTGGGATTGCCATCAAAGTTACAGCTATGACTACCTGTGCACAGGATTCAGTGCAGTTGCTTAAGTAAGGGTAGTAGCAGGCTTACATCACTCAAACTATTCGTTGTATTCCCCTACAAGGGTAACCTCACTTTTGAAATTAAACTTCCTTATTGTAGTGCTGGAAAATTGGAAAACATTTCTGTGACTTAAACAGGAACTGTTGATCTCTTTTTTTCAATTTTTATGGATTTAAGAGCTCTCTCAGTTATTGATGTTTATTTTATTAATTATTTATGTTTGGGGATTAATAATGCACTATGATAGGGAGTGCAATATTTATGTTAATTTATGCCCTGTGGTTGCTCCAATAAATGCCTCATATTTGCTCCTCCTTTGTTAGTTGTGAATTTACTGGTATTAGAGATTGGTAATTCCTTTTATTGGTATATTGAGGTCTCTTAGACCTAGGTATTATATCCTTTAACTCTTAAGATATTAGTGCTGGATAGGAATTGCTTTATAATCTTCTTCTTGTTGAATATTTATAGAATCTTTTTCTCCTGCACCAATGGCCTGTCAACACTTTAATAACAGGCTATTGTTACTAGCCCATTATTGGTAAAATTGTTGGTTGCTGACAAAACTTCATGTATAAATTAATTTTCTGACTATTCAAGTAGTCTTTCTTGTTGCCGTGCAACCTCAATTATATATATTAATTACCCAGGGAAAGATACCAATATATAGCATACCTAGATATGGCAGGTTTTGACAAAACAGAGTGGGACTTTGATATAAATGAAACCTTTACCCTACCAGGTAACTCAGCTACTACTGATCAAAATTCAGAAGAAAGCCAGAGTATATTTCAAACTTTTAAAATTTATAAAACTAAAATACTGAAAGAACAAAAATTAAAATGGGAAATTTTGAATTTAAATACATATCTTGAAGCAAAAATGATACCTAGGGGTTTACGTGCTAGAAAAAGACCTGGCTCCAATCTGAATGAACCCCTATTGGAGGATTTTCAGAAAAAATGGGATAACTATGCGAGTGAATGTGCATTTAATTGGATGAGACTTATGATAGATGAAAATGAATTAAGACTAAAACAAATACAAATTGATTTGACTGAAGCAAAAGAAAAAGTTGATGAATGTAAGTAATGAGCAATATGACAAATTGATGGGAGTGGCTAAACTGGAGGTCAGAAAAATTCAAGATACAATTAAATTTAGAAAAAGGAGAAAATTTGAAAGGGATTGGGATGGCTATCAAAAAAAACAAGTTTACAATTATTCATTGAATCAGACCAGTAGTTCAGAATCAGGAAGCTCATTTGTAGAAGATAAAAATAAACAAAGATTCAGGCAAAGACATGGTAGAAGAAGGGATTTTTTAGGTCAGAGACAAGAAGAGAAAAAAGAACCAGGAGGGGAGGTAGAAAGCACAAGACAAATTACACAAGAAAGCAAGAAATACACACTCAGGAATCAATTAAAAGAGAAGCAGAAATCTTAATAAAAACTAAAAAAGTAGTGAACCTCTCTGAAGCAGATCTTTCAGACTATCAGATTCAACTGTTGGGCAAGAGATTATCCTTTGCACCCACAAACAAATGTGACAAATTCACGGTGGTCAAGGATTTAAATCTTTTTGCTAGAAAATTAATATTAAAGAAAACCTTTGAAAATAAACCATATGATAAAACACTTGACATAAGAGATCGTCAAATTTTATCCAGTCTGGAAGAGTTGTCTTCTGAGGAGTTTTCTCAAGAATAACAAACTGTATCACATATAGGATTTAGCACTCTTAAAAATAAATCAACTCATATGCCTTCACTAATAACAGTACCAAGTGTGTACAATTTTGTAAAACTGGTAGAAAAAGATATATTAGAAATGGACAATAATTTAAAAACTGCCAAAAATTTAACTAATAAACAACTGTTAGCTTTAAAAGATTTACAAGCTAACAAGAACATTACCATTAAGCCTTCAGATAAAGGCGGGAATGTTGTTATATTATTTACAAAAGACTATTTACAGGAATGTACAACACAACTACATAATAAAATACATTACAAAGGTTTAAAAAGTGATCCTACAGAATTATACTCTCAACAACTAGACAGTATCCTGACGGAAGCACTAAAACAGGGTATAATCAATAAACAGGAATTTGACTATCTAAAAGTTAAGTTCCCAATAATTCCCACTTTCTATACAATACCAAAACTGCACAAGGGCAAAATGCCTCCACCCGGCAGGCCTATAATATCTGGAATTGGTTCCCTTACTGAAAAAAACTTCTGAAAATGTTGATTATAACCTTAGACCCTTTCTTGAAACTCTACCCTCTTTTGTAAAAGATTCATTGGATGTTTTAAAAAAACTTGAAGGCCTCTCGATTCTTGAAGATACTTTACTAGTAGCAATTGATGTAGAAGGATTATATTCTTCAATTCCACATGATAGAGGAGTGGAAATATGTAGATTTTTTCTTGAACAGAGAGGTCAAAAATATAATGAACACACACATTTTGTTGTCTCCCTTCTGAATTTCTTACTGAGACATAATTATTTTACGTTTAATCAGAAAATTTATGAACAAACCCTAGGCACAGCCATGGGCACTTGTTGTGCGCCTACTTATGCATGCCTGTACCTAGGCTTTTGGGAAAAGGAAGTAATTTGGGATGGCATATACAAAGACCATATAGGATTATGGATACGTTTTATAGATGACGTATTACTGCTTTGGGAAGGATCAGAAAAAAAGCTTGAAGACTTTATGAAGTCTCTGAACATTAACAATTATAATCTAAAATTTACTTTTTTCTTATAGTAAAACTGAGATTAGCTTTTTGGATTTAACAATAAAGAATTAAAATCAGTCTATTATTACTGCCACACATAGAAAAGAAACAGCAGGAAATGCACTGCTATGTGCAGATAGTCACCATCCTGCTCATTTACTGTATAATATACCACAAGGTCAATACCTGAGACAAAGACGTAATTGTACGAAAGTAGACACCTTTAAATTGGAGGTGAGGGACTTAAAACAAAGATTTAAGGAACGAGGGTATTCACAAGATAGCCTAAAAAGGGCTTATAGCAAAACAAGGTACTTGGATAGACAGGAAATCCTATATAAACCCAAAGGTAATGCAAAAGATGATGTAGTAAGGTTTATAAGTACATATAATGATTCCTGGACAAAAATAAGATCTATTCTTGTTAGACATTGGCATGTTTTAACCCTTGACTCCTCATTAGCAAAATGTGTAGGTACTGTACCACAAATGACAGCCAGAAAAGCACCAAATCTCAAAGACAAACTAGTTAAAAGTCATTTTGTTTTACATAGAGATAGCAACTGGTTATCTCAATACAAAAAATCTGATGGTAACTTTCGCTGTACAAAATGTTCAGTTTGTAGAAACATGGTAACTGGAAATAAATTCATTGATAAGTATGGTCAACAATGGCACACTCAGGGATATATAAATTGTCTTAGTGAAGGAGTAGTTTATTTAGTCTACTGTAGTTGTCCTTGTTATTACGTAGGTAAAACCTACAGAGAGCTAAAGGAAAGAATTAAAGAACATAAACGAGACATTCAAAATAAAGTAATAGATACTAGTAGGGTAGCAAGACATTTTTTTTCTTAAACACAATAGCAATAAGCATGAACTTAAATTTAGGGGCCTTCAGAAAATTGATCTTCAAGAGAGAGGAGGCAATTTAGATAAATTATTATTACAAAATTAATGTAAAGAAGAAATAAATTACGCATGTTTTTTGGGTGAATGAATAATTTAAATGTATCTTACAAAATCTTTCCTGAATACAACTAAATATTGTTCTAATTATGAGGAGGGGGAGTAAAATATATCAAAGTCTTAACTCTAAGCTAATTTTTCATAGATATTGTTACAGATAAATAATAATGAAAGCACAAGTCAAAAATTAGACAAGCATTAAATTAATTGTCAATACAGTTTATAGAAATGATTTATTTAAAAACTGTCTATCCATTATGAATTGTACAATTGATATAGTCCATATGATCTTTAAGATTGCAGTTGTATTTCTAAGGTTTCCTGGAGTGAGTAGTATTATTGTCTGTGAATAGATATTCACAATGTAACAAGGGGGAGCAAATGAATAATGAATGTTACAAATATTGCAAAATTGCATAAGTTCCAATTGTTGTATATACTGTAATATAGTATCTTATATTAAGTAACAAGAGGCTTTAATTGTTGCAAATTGTTACCATTTTGCCCCAAATATTCCTTTAAACACTTTAAAGGCTTCAGAATGGGAGGAGTTTTCCTCCGTGTCCTTGTCTTTAAAAGAGATTGCAGGTATTCACAGTCATGTGACTTTTACTGGAGCCGGAAGAAGCCCCAAGGCCTAAGGGGTGAAACGCGCATAGCTGGCAAGTTGTGTTTGTCGGAGGATCACAGGCAGTTACCATCAGCAAGGGATATCGTTTTGAGTGATTGTCAGGTGGCGTATCTATCGGAATCCAATTGCATTATCGAACAGAGGAGACGAACACCCTGGAAGGTTTACCCAGGAGGTGTTGATCTGCGAATAGTGGGACTCTTTAAAGGGAGTTGCAATATTTATGTTAATTTATGCCCTGTGGTTGCTCCAATAAATGTCTCATATATGCTCCTCCTTTGTTAGTTGTGAATTTACTGGTATTAGAGATTGGTAATTCCTTTTATTGGAATATTGAGGTCTCTTAGACCTAGGTATTATATCCTTTAACTCTTAAGGTATTAGTTAGTGCTGGATAGGAATTGTTATTTCAAAGAATTTATAGCCATATTAAATGCATCAGGCTCAAGAGATGCATGGTTTTATACAGTTTCTTAAAGGGACATTATACACTACATTTTTCTTTGCATTAATGTTTTGTAGATGACCCATTTATTTAGCCCATCTGGGTAACAATGTATAGTTTTGCTTATTTTTAAATAACATTGTGCTGATTTTCAGACTCCTAACCAAACCCCATAGTTTTAGATGTATACTGATGTATCCAGACGTCAGACTGCTTATGATTGTATATTGTTTTTTTTTTCATATGCAGGGAGGGGGGGTCTGCTATCAACCCCTTTCAGTGGGTGTTCCGGGCTTATCTCATTAACAGTGTTAAATTGGGAGCTTTTAAATAAGTTTCTAAAATGTTTTATACTGGATTTTATATTAGTATCTGCATATTATTCTTTATTGTAATGTCTATTACATGCAGTTAAATGAAAATTGGTGTTAATGCCCCTTTAAGAGTACAAAAGACAGGAAATACTAAACAAGCTTTGAGGCTCCCTGTTGATATTACACATGAACACTGATATAAATGATGATGTTATATATATTTCAAATAAACAAATATTATAATCAATGAGATCAACAATCAATTCACATATCAGTTCAATATTTAGCAGAAAGCAATGGCCTATTGCACATTATTAACGAGTACTCAAATTTACGCAAACTGCATATCTTGCTCAAACACCGAAGCTGCATTACAGGAATACAAAAACAAGTGTATTGCATTTAAAAGATGACACTTTGCAATGTATTCGTTTTTTTTTTGTTTTTTTTTAAACAGATATTTCAGTACTAAGAAAAAAATGGCTCATCAGTCAGAGAGCAGTTAGATTTTTTTAGATGTTTAAATGGTGTTCTTTTATATAAAATATATTTTTTAGAGTTTTCTGACCCGTTCATTAATTGACTGATGCCATATGCTTAAAGGGACAGTAAAATCTAAATTAAACTTAAATGGATTGGATAGAGCATGATATTTTAAACAATTTACTTCTGTTATCACTTTTGCTTAGTTCTTTTAGTATCCTTTGTTAAAAATTAATGCTAGCTGAGTTCAGGAGCGTGCACTTGTCTTTAGACATCAGGCAGCAGGGTTTGCAACAATGTGTATAGTAATGTTAAACATGGTTGCAAACACAGCTGCCATTGAATGCTACAGACACTCTATGGCAGTACGTATTTTTTGCAAAAAACAAAGGTATAACTGTTTTCAAAGAATAGAACATAAAAAAAAAAAAGTGATAATTTAGTGCTCTTGAGCGTTAACTGTGATTCCGGTAAAACATTTGCACTGTTGGGATAGTGCTGTTAGTTGAAAGTAAAAAATTAGTGTGCGAGAAAAAGTTTTCATAACCACGCTTACTCCCTCTCCATAGACTTCTTTGGGACAAGGATTTTTATTTAATAACCCGGCATTGCACTAGACCAACTGCGCTAAAGCCAAAGGTGTGTTATTAATACGTTTTATTCCTATGTTCTTCACTTAGAGGAAAATGTTTTGTTTTTTAATTTTTAAACATATATATATATATATATATATATATATATATATATAGACATGTATACATATTTATAGACATGTATATATACACATATATATATATATATATATATATATATATATATATATATATATATATATATATATATTGGAGCGCTTTCCAGTCAAAATGCCTTGCTATATACCTTTTTAAAGGGACAGTCTAGTCCAAAATAAACTTTCATGATTCAGATAGAGAATGCCATTTTAAACAATTTTCCAATTTACTTTTATCACCAATTTTGCTTTGTTCTCTTGGTATTCTTAGTTGAAAGCTAAACCTAGGAGGTTCATATGCTAATTTCGAAGTCCTTAAAGGCCGCCTCTTCTCTCAGGGCATTTTGACAGTTTTTCACCACTAGAGGGTGTTAGTTCACGTTTGTCATATAGATAACACTGTGCTCATGCACGTGGAGTTCCAGTGAGCCAGCTCTGATTGACTAAAATGGATGTCTGTCAAAAGAACTGAAATAAGGGGGAAGTTTGCAGAGGCTTAGATACAAGTTAATCACAGGGGTAAAAAGTGTATTTATATAACAGTGTTGGGTATGCAAAACTGGGGAATGGGTAATAAAGGGATAATCTATCTTTTTAAACAATAACAATTCTGGTGTAGACTGTCCCTTTAACCCTTTTAACATCTTTTTATCAATATTCAAATATTTTTTATTAAAAAGTATATATATGAGTGTAAAATTTTAATATGTTTTTGATGTGTTTTGTTAAAGCTTTATTTTAACCCTCACACTTTACTTTAGGTCTCGTCACGCTAATTCTTCTAGGGCAACCCATAACTTTAAACTTGTAATATCAGTACAATTTAACTCTGTCACAATATCCATTGAAAGCAATGGGTGCGCTAGAACGATGTTGACTGCGCTAACCTTACTCTGGTAAATCTGTTTTACCATGGACTTTTTAAATCAAGGTGCTTGTTAATGTTAGTGTGGCCAGTGATACTGCTTATGATGTTCCACTCTATCATTAGCGAACCACTTGTAATCTGGCAATAAATGTATTGTCTACACATCATTAAAATTACATTCAGACCAATTAGATCTGTATAAGAATGAATTGATATCATCTAGTATCCTATAATCATTGACAAAAACAAGCCTTTTAGCCTAGGAAACACATTCAACTTCTTCTGTCTATTTTTTTATAGTTTTGTTTTTATTATATTAATTAATAGAATGTATTACTTTTATTTTTTTGGTTGTGCTGCTATTTCTATTTTAAGATATAAAATGACGTTATTCATTAAAAAATAGACAGTTGTGATACAACAGTCTAAAAGGTCAGATGGGAAAATAAAATGACATAGAATTTTTGCATATAGGAAATTATTTACATATTTAATGAGCCTTGTCTCGGCAGAGTAATTATTAAGAAAATGTCTAGAAGAAAACTAGATGTAGGTACATTACTTAAATATTTCCACTGAAGCATAAGGAAAATTATCAAGGAGAGCTCTCAAAGGTAATTGGTGTCAAAGTGTAATTAGAACGGATAAATGGGGTGCAAGAAAAAGAAGATCAAATCTAGAAAGGATATGATGTATTGTGTAGTATGATTTAAGTACTATGTCTTAATCTGAGATGCAACATTTAATCTTCCTTTACTAATTACAGGGCATCACTAATTAATATATGATAATATGCTGGGTTTAAAATAAAGAGTAGTTATCATTTAAATAAAGACAAAGGTAGAATGTGTAATAAAGTATGCAGATAAACATGGGCAAGTCATTGCTACACAACAAAACTTCTATTGAAGCAATATGAATAAATGTATGCAACGACTACTTGTACATTGATTTACTTGATAGTCCCAAAAGGGGAATGGAGCCAGAAAGCCTAAAAACTGGTGTGTTTTTTCTGTTCCCATCTCATGTTAAATAGTGAAACCAGGAGAGCCCATAATGCACTTCCAGAGATGTGTTTGTAGAATAATATAATTAATAAAGGGTACTAAGAGAACAAAGCAGAATTGATCATGGAAGTCAAGTTGTTTAAAATTGTATGCTCTGAGCATATATTCTGGATTTCAGAGCATACCATATAAAAAAAGTTTTCAATCTACTTCTATTAGATAATTTGCTTAATTCCCATCATATTCTATATTGAAGAGGATACCCAGGTAGGCATCTGGAGCACTGCATGGGAGGAAAATATTGTTCTTGCAAATGGATAACATTCATGAAAAACTGCTTCTATATAGTGCTCCAGAAATGGTGTGGCTCCTAAGCATACGATCCTGCTTTTTAGCAAAAGGTACCAAAAGAACAAAGAAAAATTTATATTAGAAGTAAATTAGAAAATGTTTAAAATCGCACGCTCTATCTAAATCATTAAAGAAAAAAGAGGGTTTTATGTGCCTTTAAGGTATTATTATTATCAGTTATTTGTAGAGCGCCAACAGATTCCGCAGCGCCAAGGTAACGTTTTTACTCTTTACAACCACAATCTGCATATGAGGTAAGTTTTAGGTATCGGAGGGAGGCGGGGCATCCAGGTCACATTTATATCTTAGCACTTGCATTGAAGTATTTCTCCTGCTTGTGTTCAGCACTCTTCTTTTTTAGTGCTGGTGAAACTCCCTTAAATCAGAGTTTATTTGTAGTGTATGTCCCCAAAAAATGTGGAAAAAATGAGTGCTATATTGTTTAATAAATATAAACATACAGGACAGATCCTACATTGAGCCCTCAATAATTGTGAGGCATTGATGTGCCACACATGAAATACAATAGTCAAACAATATTGCGCCTAAAGTGTCTAGTAGAAATATAAAACAAACACATCTTTGGAAGTGCGCTATTGCCTCCCCTGGTTACACTAGTTATCATTTAAATCTTCAGAAACAAATTGCACACTTTTTAAGAAGCATGGGCGCGATCCAATATATGGCATAGTTTTCGGCGCAAGCAAGGGAACCCGCGCCGCCCGTAGTTTCACCTCGCACATCGGGGTATTACATATACCCCGCCGGCAGTTGCTAAAGTGCCGTAAGTTGGACAAACTAACGATGTCCAGAAATAAGCGTAACTACAAATTTCTGGAGTCGCCAGTGACTTACGGCACTTTAGAAACTGCCTGCACCTAAAAAAACTAACTAAAGTATTAAATCTCCCGTAACTGTCTAACCTGCCTCCCAAAAATCAGCCCGATACGTATACCCCTTTATCCGCAATCCCCCCTCTCACTCCTAATAATAAATGTATTAACCCCTAGACCGACAACCCCCTACAATGCAATAAGCCTAATTATTAACCCCTAAACCACCATAGCCCACACCGCAATAAACCTATCCTAGTATTAACCCCTAAACCGCCGCTCCCAGACCCCGCCACACCTAAATAAAGTGTTTAACCCCTAAACCACCGCTCCCGGACCCCGCCGCAACTTACATTAAATTTATTAACCCCTAATCTGGCCCCCCTACACCGCCACCACCTACATTAAATATATTAAACCCTAATCTGCCCCCCTACACCGCCACCACCTACATTAAATGTATTACCCCCTAAACCTAAGTCTAACCCTAACACCCCCTAACTTAATTATTATTTAAATAAATCTAAATAATATTAATATTATTAACTAAATTATTCCTATTTAAAACTAAATACTTACCTATAAAATAAACCCTAAGATAGCTACAATATAATTAATAATTACATTGTAGCTATTTTAGGATTTATATTTATTTTACAGGTAACTTTGTATTTATTTTAACTAGGTACAATAGCTATTAAATAGTTAATAACTATTTAATAGCTACCTAGTTAAAATATTTACAAAATTACCTGTAAATTAAATCCTAACCTAAGTTACCATTATACCTAACACTACACTATCAATAAATTAATTAAATAAATTAACTACAATTATCTATAATAAAATACAATTAAATAAACTAAACTATATTACAAAAAAAACAAACACTAACTTACAAAAAATAAAAAAATATTACAAGAAGTTTAATCTAGTTACACCTAATCTAAGCCCCCTAATAAAATAAAAAAGCCCCCCAAAATAATAAAATTCCCTATCCTAAACTAAATTACAAATAGTCCTTAAAAGGGCCTTTTGCGGGGCATTGCCCCAAAGTAATCAGCTCTTTTACCTGTAAAAAAATAAATACAATACCCCCCCAACATTACAACCCACCACCCACACACCCCTACTCTAAAACCCACCCGCAAGTGGTCCTCCAGCCGGGCAAAAGTCTTCATCCGATCGGGGCAGAAGAGGTCCTCCATCTGGCAGAAGTCTTCATCCAAGCAGCATCTTCTATCTTCATCCTTCCAGCGATGAGCGGCTCCATCTTGAAGACCTCCGGTGCGGAACATCCTTCTCGGCCGACGACTACCCGACAAATGGCTGGGCCTTTAAATGACGTCATCCAAGATGGCGTCCCTCGAATTCCAATTGGCTGATAGAATCCTATCAGCCAATTGGAATTTGAGGGACGCCATCTTGGATGACGTCATTTAAAGGACCAGCCATTCATCGAGTAGTCATCGGCCGGGAAGGATGTTCCGTGCCGGAGGTCTTCAAGATGGAGTCGCTCATCGCCGGAAGGATGAAGATAGAAGATGCCGCTTGGATGAAGACTTCTGCCGGATGGAGGACCTCTTCTGCCCCGATCAGATGAAGACTTTGGCCCGGCTGGGTGAAGATGGCTCAAGGTAGGGTGTTCTTCAATGGGGTAGTGTTAGGTTTATTTAAGGGGGGATTGGGTGGGTTTTAGAGTAGGGGTGTGTGGGTGGTGGGTTGTAATGTTGGGGGGGTATTGTACTTCTTTTTTTTACAGGTAAAAGAGCTGATTACTTTGGGGCAATGCCCCACAGGCCTCTTTAAGGGCTAGTAAAAGAGCTGATTACTTTGGGGCAATGCCCCGCAAAAGGCCCTTTAAGGGCTATTTGTAATTTAGTTTAGGATAGGGAATTTTATTATTTTGGGGGCTTTTTTATTTTATTAGGGGGCTTAGATTAGGTGTAATTAGATTACTGATTATTTGTAATTTAGTGTTTTGTTTTTTTGTAATATAGTTTAGTTTATTTAATTGTATTTTATTATAGACAATTGTAGTTAATTTATTTAATTAATGTATTGATAGTGTAGTGTTAGGTGTAATGGTAACTTAGGTTAGGATTTATTTTACAGGTAATTTTGTAATTATTTTAACTAGGAAGCTATTAAATAGTTATTAACTATTTAATAGCAATTGTACCTAGTTAAAATAAATACAAAGCCTAAAATAGCTACAATGTAATTATTAATTATATTGTATTTTATAGGTAAGTATTTAGTTTTAAATAGGAATAATATAGTTAATAATATTAATATTATTTAGATTTATTTAAATAATAATTAAGTTAGGGGGTGTTAGGGTTAGACTTAGGTTTAGTTGGTAATACATTTAATGTAGGTGGTGGCAGTGTAGGGGGGTCAGATTAGGGTTTAATATATTTAATGTAGGTGGCAGAGGTGTAGGGGGGTCAGATTAGAGGTTAATATATTTAATGTAGGTGGCGGCGGTGTAGGGGGGTCAGATTAGGGGTTAATAAATTTAATATAGGTGGCGGTGGGGTCCGGGAGCGGCGGTTTAGGGGTTAAACACTTTATTTAGTGGCGGCGAGGTCCAGGAGTGGCAGTTTAGGGGTTAAACACTTTATTAGGTATTGCGGTGGGGGACTGCAGTTGACAGGTAGATAGACATTGCGCATGCGTTAGGTGTTAGTTTTTTTTTGTAGGCATTTTAGGGAGTTACGGTGCTCCCATACTCAGCGCAAGGCCTGATATGGGTGCATTTTATGGCGAGGTGAAAATGGAGTAAGTTTTCTCCATTTTCGCGATGTAAGGCCTTGCTCTGGATATTGGATACCAAATTGCGTGGCTGTTCTATGTTAGTCTATGGGTGAAAAAAACTACGTCCGATGGGTGAAATATACGTGCCGCATTTATATGTGGCGCTGTATATAGGATACCAAAGCCGCGCAAAAAACAGCCGGGTTTTGCGGGTGACGCTGCATATCGAATCAGGCCCCATATTTTGATTATGCTAAAAAAATATTATAAATAAAATAATTTTCTTGGAATATAATAAGAGTAAAATCATTTTCTCAGAGCACAATAAGAAAATAAATCACTTTATGAGAATAGATTTGAGATCTTCTTGTATAGAGAAAATATTCTATTTTTCTAGAATGTTTTGCAAATAAGAAGTAATGTGACAGGCACATTGAAATATGTGTAAAAAAAGAAGCATTAGCTGTCTGCTCAAAAAAATATTTATCTTGGAGAACAGTTTGCGCAAGTAAGTAATGACAATCCAAATTAAGTATGTGCTGTACAGGGGAAAAGGAAACTGTTTTCAAGTATGCTATAGTAAATGAGAAGTCAAAAAGTTTGTTTATTTGGACCTCAACTACTAAAGGGAAATTGAAGTAGAATTAAGGACAACACAGTTGATGAAAATGACATAGGAAATGATTCATTAAAGGGACAGTCTTCACCAGAATTTTTATTGTTTAAAAAAATAGATAATCCCTTTATTACCCATTCCCCGGTTTTGCACAACCAACACAGTTATAATAATATATGTTTTACCTCTGTGATTACCTTGTATCTAAGCCTCTGTAGACTGCCCCCTTATCTCAGTGCTTTTGACAGACATGCAGTTTAGCCAATCAGTGCAGACTCCTATATAACTCCACGGGAGTGAGCACAATGTTATCTATATGACACACATGAATTAGTACTGTATAACTGTAAAAAACTTTCAAAATGCTTTGAGCTAAGAGGCGGTTTTCAACGGTTTAGAAATCAGTTTGAGCCTATCAAAAATATCAACAAGGGAGCACAACAAATGTAATGATAAAAGTCAATTGCAAAGTTGTTTAAAATGACATGCCCTATCTTAATCATAAAAGTTTAATTTTAACTAGACTGTCCCTTTAATTAATATAGCTGCCAATACTGAACAAATTTACAACGTTGGTACAGCTACACTTATCTAATTACCCAGACAAGTGTGGAAACTGCTTTTTCAGTAAAAATTACTGTTTTTGTTTAGTGGTGCTTAAAGGGACATAAAACCCCATTTTTTTTATTTTATGAT
Organism: Bombina bombina; assembly: GCF_027579735.1. NCBI lineage: Eukaryota > Metazoa > Chordata > Amphibia > Anura > Bombinatoridae > Bombina > Bombina bombina. The sequence continues at coordinate 1,255,428,058 of NC_069500.1, forward strand.
TCAGATAGAGAATACAATTATAAACAACATTCCAATTTACTTCTATTATTTAATTTGCCTCCTTCTCTTGTTATCCTTTGTTGAAGAAATAACAATGCACCCGGATGAGCCAATCACATGAGGCAGCTATGTGCAGCCAATAATCAGCAGCTACTGAGCATATCTAGATATGCTTTTCAGCAAAGGATATCAAGAGAATGAAGCAAATTAGATAATAGAAGTTAATTGGAAAGTTGTTTAAAATTGCATGCTCTTTCTAAGTCATGAAAGAAAAAAAAATGTGGGTATCATGTACTTTAAAGTCCACACAAATACAATGTTGAAAGATAAGGTGTAGCCCTTGGGCATAGGTTTGGGCTCTTGTTTATATGTTGAAAAAAAACTTCCTTTATTTCCCCCCTGCACTGTGGTTCTCTGGGAGCATCCATGCCTATGAACAAGAGGTAGTAGTCATTCAAAGGTGGCTCATTCTATTTAGCAAAGGTGAGGTGAGTGCTGGTGATGTCATGCATGTTCTATACAGTGTGCATTAGTGAAATAATAATATAATGCACATAGGTGAACTAATAATAATGCCCTTTAAAGAAGCATGGCTGTAGGTCACAGGAATGTAGGTTCCACTTGTTTGATTGTTTTAGCTAGGTTGGACATAAATTATTTTATTTAGATGATGCCACACACTGCAGATTACCTTGGTAATCTGACATTCAGGGTAAATTAATATAAACCATGCACGATTGGTCAGGGTTGAATTTTTTTTAAAAACCATTGTAAACTGAGGGCCAACACTGCAGATCATAATTCACAAATAATGAAGAGGGGTGAAGAAAATATATATATTTTAAATTATTCAACACAATTTCTTGCAGACTTTTTATGATTTCCTTGACCCCACAATGTCAAGTCCTTCTTAACCTTACAATAAATACACAACACCAACTTATGGGTATGAAAAGGCCGCAGCTCAGTTTATTAAATACAAATTATAACCAACATAAACATATCAACTTAAACCAATCCTGGTGCTTGCCCCATTAACTAATCCCCGCCCCCCCCCGTCCTGGGGCTGGGTGGGAGTATCACATCTTCCATAACTCCTCCCCTTCAAACCAACTAGGGGGGTACCACAATTCCTCCCAGGCGTAAGCCTCTAGAGGTTACCACAAGCACCCCGCCACAGCTCGGACCCTGGCCGAGCACCGCCCCAGGCCTTTTCAATACCCTCCTTCAACGTGTAATTAAACAAGTGTAAACCCACCTCGTTGAGGTGCACCCCATCCTTTAAGTAAAAACACCTCCCTGACTCACCCTCAAATTCTACATGCCGGAGCCCAAAACCCCCTAACCTCCTGACATACCCGGATATAGTTCTGTTTATCTTCCGTCTGGAAGCCTCCAATTTTTTAGAATTCCATGCTGACCTCCACACCACTCTACACTCGATTTCTGACCATATTATTAGCAGTTCCGGGAACAACTCCTTTAGTCTGTCCAAACCCCTTTTGATCCCGTCCACTAAGTCCTTCTGCGACACATACCCCAAGTCGTTACCCCCGGCATGTATCAACAATATGTGAGGAGGGGGGAAAAACCTTGCGTAATCCGCAACCTTACCCACAACTTGGTCCCACTTTAAGCCCCGAATCTCTAACCATGTCAGTACGATCCTGTCTCTAGGCAGCCCCAGTTGCGTGCCGTTCTTTTTCACCGCTGCTGCCTTCCTCGCCCAGTAAATGTCGGAATGTCCCAAAAGCCAACATCTAACTGGACCTGTCAAAACAAAATAAGTGGCCTAGTACCCATCAAACTCTCAGTTCAGGGCGCACATACCCCCTAAACCGATCAGACTTCCATCTACCAATTCTCTTTATCACACCCACATCCAGACCCAAACAAGCCGCCTCAGTCGCTGCCCCGATGCGGAATGAGTGAGATCCGAAATCTCCCCCCCGCAACCCCAATTTTTCAACCGCCCTTCGGAATACCGCCACAAATTGGAACTTTGATAAGGCAGACCCATGCATGTGGATCAAGAACTGCCCCTCGCCACCTGGCCTAACCAGCATAAACTCCCGCACTGCCGCCACCGGGCAACAATGTCCCGATATAGCCCGTATCCGCACCACCGTCCCTTTTCCCCCCTGATCCGTCTTGGATCTCCTCAGCCATATCTCCAGCTCATCCCCCCTCACAAGTACATCCCTCTTCATCAAACCACCCGCCACTCGTTTACTCTGACCTACCAGCTCCGAGATTCTAAAGGCCCCAAAGAAGGCCAGCACGAAAGCCACTCTGAACAGTAGCCCTTCCTTATCATTAAAACATATCCTCTGCAGGCACCTCACCACCTCCTCCAACAAGGCAAACGTGACTGGCCTCCTATTATCCCCCCGCCTTTTCCCTCGGCATATGCCCCTCACCGCCATGCGCACCATGAAAACTTTTGTTACATCCTCCCAACCCCACAATTGGAATAAAAATGCCAATGCCGCCATCCTCGTCCTCACCTGTGAAGGCGAAAGCCCCTCCTCGCCCCATATCCCAATCCACTGCACCAATCTGTCCAGATTTTCAGCTGCACTCCCCAGCTGCTCCATCCCCTTCCATTGAAACCACAATTTCCAGATCCGGGCGTACGCCCTCCACGTGGTAGGAGCCACCGCTCCTTGTACCAGATTGATCACCCTTGCCACCCTAGCCGCCACAGCTCCTTCGGGCATGTCGCACCCTCTGGTTCCGCGTCTGGGGCCTCCTCTCGAAACCGCTGCCACTGGAAACGGGACAAAGAGTCAGCTATTACGTTAAGCCTTCCCGGAACGTGAACCGCCCGAAACGAAATGTTGTTGTGCAAACATTCCAACACAAACACTCTCAAGAGGCGGATGACCGGGGGGGAGGATGCCGTCAGATTGTTGATGGACCATACCACCCCTAGGTTGTCTGAATGGAAATACACTCTCTTATTCCCCAACACATCTGGCCAAATATGCAAAGCCACTACTAGGGGAAAGAACTCCAAAAATGTCAGGTTCCTCGTGAGGCCGGCAGCCACCCATTCCCCCGGCCATGCTTCCGTGCACCACCGGCCATTCAAGTATGCCCCGAACCCGTGGGCCCCTGCCGCGTCCGTGAACAAGCATAGCCTGTCATCTGACCAGTTTGTCTCCTGAAACAACAGCTTACCATTGAATTGGGTCAGGAAAATATCCCAAACCCTGAGATCATCCTTTAGATCTGCCGGGAGCCGCACGTGGTGGTGCGGCCCTGGGATTCCTGCCGTAGCCAACGACAGCCTCCTACAGAACACCCTCCCTACTGGGATAATCTTGCAGGCAAAGTTCAATTTGCCAATCAGAGATTGCAGCTGCCTCAGCCTGATCTTCGGTTTTGCCTCCCGGATTGTGGACCTCAGGTCCGCCAGTTTGTCCTCTGGCAATCTGTACTCCATCCTGACAGTATCCAACTGGATACCCAAAAAACTTAAGGACGTTACTGGCCCTTCTGATTTTTCTTCAGCCACTGGAATACCGAAGTCCCTAGCCACGTCCCCGAAGGTACTCACCAGCCTCTCACAGGCACCCGAATAGGAAGTCGTCCAGGTAGTGCACCAATGACGACAACCCTGCTTTTTCCTTGACCACCCAGTCCACGAACGAGCTAAATTTCTCGAAATAGGAACATGAGATGGAACATCCCATGGGGAGGCATAGGTCCACATAAAAGTACCCTTCGAACATACATCCCAGCAAATGGTGGCATGTAGGGTGAACCGGCAACAACCTGAAAGCGGATTCCACATCTGCCTTCGCCAACAGGGCCCCCTTTCCAGCGAGCCTGATTACCGCCACTGTCCTATCAAAAGAAGCATATTTCACAGCCACCAACCCCGGATCAATGCCGTCGTTCACCGACGTGCCCTTAGGGTAAGATAGGTGGTGGATCAACCGGAATTGCCCCTTTGCTTTTTTGGGGACCACCCCCAAAGGTGAAACCCTCAAATTGCTAAACAGCGGAGATGTGAAGGGGCCCGCCATCCTCCCCAACCCCAACTCTTTCTTCAGCTTCTCCCTCACCACCTCCGGGAACTCCCTAGCAGATTTCAAGTTTCCCCCAAACTGCCCCAATTCTTGCTCTTTGAACGGAATCCTAAAACCCGAACTAAACCCCGTCAACAGCAATTCCGCGTCGCCCTCATGCCCCCTTTTACGCCTGTACAAATCGAGCCACAGGACCATCTTTTCGACCCTCACTGGCGTCCTGGCTCGAACATCTTGCCCCTGAGTGAGTTCCCCCGCAGTGGGAACACTCGTGTTTGTATTTACACCCTGCCCCAAAACGACACTGTCCCTCGTTAAACTGGAAACAGAGGCCTTTTTCGTATTGCCGTTGTTGTACCAACTCCGGCCCCCGCACTAGCACCGGAGTTGGCCGTCCGAAAGGACTGGCCTCCCCTCAGCGGTGTCATGATTTCGAGCCATATCCCCATGTCTCGATCATCCCACCGCATCTCCGGCCTGGCGGCCATACGCTGGCAGAACCGCTCGTCGTATCACCACCACGCCATACCCCCGTATGTGCGATACGCACTTGAAATTTCTTCCGCGTAACAGAAAAGGGCCGAGCATTGCTCAGGGAACTTTTCCCCTATCACACTGGCCATAATGTAAAACGCCTTGGCCCAATTCCCGAACGTCTTGGGTATCTTCCGATACCGCTTCTTCCTTTCCTCTTCTTCCTTTTTCCCTTTCTCCTTCTCGTCCTCCTTCAGCTCCATCACCTGCTCCAATGGTAGCAACGCGAATATTTCCAGGAACTCCCTCTTCCATATTTTCTCCTTCATCTCCCCCGTGAGATGGATCCCGAAAGGACCCACCGAACACAAGCACGGCCTCCTCAGGGCATCCTCCGGGACCTTCAGAACCTCTCCAGCTTTCCCTGGGGTCACCTCCGCCCCGCCGTTTCCTGCTGCTGCAGCCCTCCCCTGGCTCCATGCCCCCGCTACCCCCGCGGTCTGATCAGACCTCTCCAAAGCCGCAACCAGCCCTTTTAGCCCATTCAACAATGTCTCCCTTTCACCACTCAAAACTCCACACGTACCAGACCCTACCACTGCTGCAGTCTCACCTGATGGCTGCACTGCCGTAACCGGTCCTTCACCAGGGCCTGCTTGCACCGCCACCTCGCTCCTCAACGTCCCTCTGCCACTCCTGCTGCTTCCCCTGACGCGTCCTTGTTCTCGTCTACCCGTGTCTGTGTCCCCTCTCCTTCTGCTTGGCGAACGCCCTCTGTCCTGCCTGCTCCTGGGTGCTGATCGTTCCACCCGCGCCCAGGTAGGCGACCTGTCCTCCCTGCCTCTGGGCCCTCTCCGCAGGGGCGAATGTGATCTCCTGACACATTCTGCTGGCCCTGGCCCCGTGGCCGGGGCCCGGCCGTCATCCCGACCTGCTCCTGCTTCCATAGTCTGCAGAGAAGGGGAAGAAGTGAAAACCCTGCCCCTCACCCTATCCCCCCTAACTGGCTGAGCAAGCTCCACCCCCCCAATCCTCTCTCCCTGGTCCCCGCTCCCTTCTCCCCGTTGCGGGGTCAACAATTGCAATAGCTGAGTCAAGGCAGACATGTCACCTACCTGACTCGCCATGACTGGTCCCGCCGATGTCCCTTCCAAAGGATCCTCCTCATCATCAAAGGCTCCGCTGGCATTCAATACCAGAACCGGCTCCGTCACCTGCTCCTGAGCCATGTCCCTTGTCTCCCTTGGGGCCGTCCCGGCCAACACCTCCTGGAGCCCTTCCTCTGCAAAAAACAACAGTCAGTATCCCTTTTCACCATTGCTTCCCATTTTTGAATCCTTATAACGCCCGCCCCCCCCCCGTCTTGACCTGGGATTACTGGTGCCCCCCCCCTCCACCTGGACTCCCCCGCGTGTTCCCCTTTTGTGGCCCTCGCCCCCTTCCCCCTCAGTCGGTGCCTACCCCCCCAAGCAGGACCCCCGCCCCAAAGGGCCCCCGCCTGCCCCTCCCAGCTGCCCACCTATGTTTTTTTTTTTTTTGCTAATGCTAATCCACAGCCATATTGTTTGCCTGGGTCTCTGTGCCCTTTGCCATCAGTAATAAACCCATATGGTTAAAGCAAAACCACACTACCCCTCTTTTTTTTTTTTTTTTTTATTAATCCCCCAGGTCCACCTGGGGAGCCACCTCCTCCCCTATCCAGATCCCCCCTCCCCCCCCCTGTTCTACATCCCCCCCGTTCTATATTCCCCCCCCCTGTTCTCCTTTCCCCCTTTGATCTAGCTGTCCCCTCTAACAATACTGCTGCTGCCTGCATCAACCCCATGCTGTCGCTGCGTAGCGGGCCCCCCCCTTCTACTTCCTCTCTCCCTCCAGCTGGTCCCTTACTCCAGCCCCCCGCATCATATGAGCCTGCGCCCTCCGGCCCCCTACCCGGCCGCTTCACCCCCCCCCTCCTCCAGCCTGAATCAACTGCTCCTCAGCTGCGGCCGACCCGGCCCCCCCCCACAGCCCAATCGTACCCAGCCTTGATTATTCCACCCTCCCGCCGCCACAGCCATGCTTACCGGGCCTCCCCCAGACTGCACGTACCTACCCCCTTACCTCCAACCGGAGCCTCAGACCTGCCAGCCGCCTACAAATCACATGCTGCCTATCGGCACACACCGCCACCTCCCTGGCCCCCCCTGCTCCTCCCCCGCTCCCCTCTGGCACTTACCCCTGTCTCCTCTCACGGGCCTGCTGATCCGCCCCGACCTCCGTCCTCTGCTGGTACTAGGCCGCTCTGTATGACGCCTCCCGGTGACGTCATCGACCGGAGCCGTGCAAGGCCTCACATCACCTTCCTCTTGCGGCCGCCGCTCTCCGCCAGCATGTCCAGCTCCACTGCGGCCTTGAGGCCCCCCTCCGGATCTTCTGGCTCTGCCTCCCGGTTCACCCGGGCTGAGCCTCTCTGGGGGCCTGGATCTTCGTGTAGGCCGCTCCCTGGTCCTGGGCCCTGTCACCGGCTCCCCTGCAGACACAGGGGGTTGCTCCACCTCCAGCACCGTTGTAGTATTCCCAGCCAGCCTCTCCCTGATCCAGGCAATGCCGTTGGCCCTGGCAGCCTGCAACACCTGCTCCAGCAACTCCTCCATCTGTCCTGCAGGCAAGGTAAGACAAAGACTGCTGACTATAACCGAACTTCACCTGCCGTGCTGTCCAGGTTAGAAGAGGCCACCTGACTTCCTGTCCTGGGTTTTTAACCCCCCTTACTAACCCCACCTCTTGCCCTGACTTTCACCCCAGTCCTTCCCTGTGGTGTCAATTGCTCCTCCCTTCCATCCTGTCATCCGGATCTGTCTATTTTGCTGTACTTACATTGTAAAAGTACTGTTTAGATATTCGCTTGCAAACCAAAGACAGAATGTAACTTATTCTATATCTTTAGCAATGACTGCTATCATAGGCGTCCACAGAAATGTGTCCATGATGGATGGAATATAAAATTGTCCAGACAATATATTTGTATATATAAGCTTTCTGCCTTCAAGTAGCTCATTCCACAGCACTGTGCACTGCATGCTGCGAAATAAAGTCCAGAACATCAGTCGCACAATAATGTGAAATATCAAACTTCATCTTCAAGCATGTTTTGGAACTCCTGTGTTTCTCCCTCTAAAAGCAAGACAGATATTCAGGAAGATTAAAATATTTTTTTGTAAAAATATTTTGGGCTATATTACAAGTGGAGCTCTATTTTAACGTGCGCCCTTACTTGGGCGCAAGTTAAATAACCAGGCATTTCAAGTGGCTGGTTAATGCTACTGTGAACTTGTGGTAGCACTTTGTGCTAGAATTAATTAACAAGTGATCAGATCGCTGGTTAGCGTAAAAAATGTCCCCCAAAATAAAGTGTACAGTTCATTAATTAATAAAAAATAAATATGAGCATTTTTATTTTTTTATTTTTTTATTAAAAATAGCTGCACAAAAGCAGCTATAAAGGGTCAAAGTGAGGGGATGTGGGGTGTTAGAAAAAAATAAATGGAACTGAAAAGTACCTTTGCATAGCAGTCTATGGGGACTGTGTTTTATACTGAAAATATATATGTATATGCTTATATACATATATATTTATGTGTTAATACTGTATGTGTATATACACAAGTAAACACATGAATACATATTACCAAAAATGAATCATCTATTGAGAAAATGTATATAGCTATGGACAAGACACCACATATACACTCAAAATAAGCTATGGGTGCCTTGGTGCATGGAGGTTTACATGAAAAATGTAAATTCACCTAAGAAACACTTAAAGGCACAGTCTACACCATAATTTTTATTGTTTAAAAAGATAGATAAGCCCTTTATTACCCTTTCGTTAGTTTTGCACAACCAACACAGTTATATAAATACACTTTTTACCTCTGTGACTACCTTGCATCTAAGCCTCTGCAAACTGCCCCCTTATTTCAGTTCTTTTGACAGACATCCATTTTAGCCAATCAGAGCTGGCTCATCTGAACTCCACGTGCGTGAGCACAGTGTTATCTATATGACACACATGAACTAACACCATCTAGTGGGGAAAAACTGTCAAACTGCCCTGAGAGAAGAGGCAGCCTTCAAGGGCTTAAAAATTAGCATATGAACCTCCTAGGTTTAACTTTCAACTAAGAATACCAAGAGAACAAAGCAAAATTGGTGATAAAAGTAAATTGGAAAATTGTTTAAAATGACATTCTCTATCTGAATCATGAAAGACTGTCCCTTTAAGTAAATTGTACCCAGCAACCCCAGCAAAACTAATAAAGATACAGAAAATCTCCTTCTCATCTATCACCCCCGCGCAAATTACAAAGGTCTGTTAATATACTGATATATTTTAATTAGGGCACATAAAAATTTAAAATAGCAGAATCTACAACAGGGGATCCCTGTATCAAGAACATGAACCTAATTTAAACAGTGTAGATACTATATCATTCCAAATATAAACAAGAGTTCCACAATGGAAGATTCCTAAAGATATCCTCTTTATATTGATTAACAAGTCTCAATTGTACTGATCTTAAAGGGACAGTACACTGTAAACATTTTTTATATTAATGTATTTTCAATAACTTGTTATACCAGCTGCAGGGTATAACATTTATGAGAAATTGCATTTTCAGGTTTATTTGTGTATATGAAGTAGCTGGTTATGTGCTTTTAAACCACAGCCTATTACAATAAGTTGAGCTTCAGGTAATATCAGATCTCATTATGTTATCATTTTTATGTACACAGACTTGCTCCCTTATCTTATAATTGTCTAGAAAACTAAAGTTCAATACTTAGAGAGAACATTGGAAAATTATCATTTTATTACTTAGCTATCATGTCCCCTACTGAGAGTGTAATCTCTTCTGCTGGCTGTGTTTACTTAGGCTATTCAATAGAATATACTCTGTATAGAAACTTTCAGTATAGGTTGGGAAACCACAAGCTGAATCAGCTATTTCAAGTGCCAAATTAGGGGTAAAGGAGCTACTTGTAAACAATTTAAAACACTCCAGAAGGTAAAATGAATCATTGGGAACAATTTAAAGGGGAGAACATTTTTGGTGGAACTGTCCCTTTAAATTGTTGCAAATAGTGATAATTGTATCAGTGGGAACAATCGTTATAAGTTACACTTGTTCATGGAATCTCCTTAAAGGGACACTGAACCCATTTTTTTTATTTCATGATTCAGATAGAGCATGTAATTTTAAGCAACTTTCTAATTTACTCCTATTATAATTTTTTCTTTGTTCTCTTGCTATCTTTATTTGAAAAAGAAGGAATCTAAGCTAAGGAACCAGCACATTTTTGGTTCAGCACCAGGGACAGCACTTGTTTATTGGTGCTGTCCAATCAGCAAGGACAACCCAGTTTGTTCAACAAAAATTGGTCGGCATCTAAACTTGCATTCTTGCTTTTCAAATAAACATACCAAGAGAATATCAAACAGAGACAGATGCGCCACATGGCCCAATATTGTAGTTTCCAAATTTATGTAGATTTTACTATATAGTTGAACTCACATGTATTGGAGCACCTCAATTGGTGCAAATGACACAGTCTGGGATCTATAACAGTCACCCAGCAGACCGGCCTCTCGAGTTGTTCAGGGTCTGTGTAAAATAGAAAACACAAAAAAGCCTATATGGCCTAGTATTGTATGACTAGAGTGATTTCACACCAGATAGTAGTATAAGATTTTGAACTCACATTTGGTGAAGCATCCCCAATGATGCTATAGAGACAAGCTGGGATTAATTCAGTCACCCAACAGACTTAGCTCGTGGCATACAGCATGCAATAGTCCTCTCAGTGGTCTTTAGGTCAGTGATATCCTCAGATAAAAACCAGTTCATAGGCAGCAAGTGTTTATAGTAAAAGTTAAAATCACTTTAATAAAATAATATTAAATTGCGACGCGTTTCTCAGTCTCAGACTGTTTCCTCAGGCATAATAAAATGGTTTACAAACACTTGCTATATATTCCTAAACAAACCACTTAACATAATTGGTAACACTTGTTGTGGGTGTGGTTTATGACATCATCAGTATCCTAGCTACTGATATATTTTAGCAACAAATGTGACACAGTATTGTATACTTAAACAATGTACATCAGAGTTTACATTTTATGAGTCAAGTGAAACAATCTACCTCATACTTTGCAGTGCAAATATTAATCATAATACATAAAACACATCAATATTATAATATTGTAGCAATACATATATTTCCCCATATCCAGTGAGATTTGTCTCATGCTACTCAATCATATCTGATTCCTATCTCTATTTCTATTTAATGTCTAGGCTGGGTCTGTTTTATATCAGAACATCTTTAATCCATTGTTTAATGGTTTATCTTTTTTCTTATTTAGTTTTTAAGTGTCTGATCCCTCTCTGCCAATAGCCCCAATCTACATTTAATATGAGGGTAACTATTTTTTGTTCAAACCTTTGTATTAAACATTATAAGCCCTTTGATTTATTGGTATGTAATAGTTTTATAATCTACTGCTGTGCATAAACTGTGATTTCAAATGGCAGGTTGTTGACTAACCTTATAGGGCTATTGATCCATTAGATTCGAGTAGTTTCAAACGCCATCTGATGTTCTAAATGGCGTGTGTGTTGCGCTAATGCGCATGTGTACAACGTCAATGTGTATGTGAGTAATGTTGCCAAGGGAACAAATAGTGTTAGTCAATTATACGTTGTGCGTAAAACGTGATACGTCCCAAGCTGCGCCAGTGCGCATGTCAGCACTGCTAAGGCGTCTCAAGCTTTCGTTGCCAAGGGAACCGGAATCCCATTCAATCTCACGTTATGCGTGTTATAGCCTTACAGCTGATAGGTTAGTATTATCTTGTAGGAGGTTTTTATTGTTTATGCTAGTGCGCATGTCAGCATTGCCAAGGAGTCTCAAGTTTTCATTGCCAAGGGAACCAGAATCTCATTCAGTCTCACGTTATGCGTGCTATAGCCTTTCGACTGATAGGCCAATATTATCTTGTAGGTGGTTTCCATTGTCCATGGGAAATAGACACCAACTACAAATTGAGACGTATATATTTGCTCTCTTGTCCACAGTAACCCCCATATAATAATGGCATATTAGTGGAAAAAATATATAATAATAATAAAGAGCAATATCATATTCCATGTGTACCGAGTCCTTCCCATCATAACATATCGTAGTGGGATATGATTACAGACATGTAATGACATAATACCATATTTAGAACAAATGTTAGCCAAAATGATGTATGTTGTTATACATCAGAATATGTATGTATATATTGTTCATATAGGAAATCATAAATATTATAAATTTTATAAATTTTATAAATTTTATAAAACTAGATCTCTTTTGACTCACAGTGTGTGTATTTCAGTAGTTAATATCCAGTGATACATACTACTATGTGATGTTGTTATAACAATATATAGGTCATATTATAACTAATCGTTATTATTGGGCTGATGGTACTGCGGCTCCATAGGAGTATATTTTACTAATACCCTTCCTTTATATGATGTCCCTATTTGTATTTACTAAGTGTCATGTATGTGTATAAACATGTGTGTATCTTAGTGGTGTCAAATTTCATAAACAATAGGATTAGTGGTTCAATTTCAAGATATAGTTGTTACTTTGGTGTTTTTTGATATCTAATTGATATGTGTATTCATTAATATTCTGCTCAAGTGACTATATGTGTTTACTTGTGTCAAATGTGTGTGTTAGATATATTTATATATTTGTTAGTGTCAGATTTTGGAAAAGTGATGTCTGATAGTTATATTTTTAGTCTTTATAGAAATTTTTCCTTAGTGTGTAGGAAGAGATATACTTGCAAAAAGTGTTAGATAAATTTCAGATGTAGTATATCTATAAGTATATATAGATGATAGATATCTTAAAGTGTCATTCCGTTTGATGTATATTACCTTAAGTGTGATATATGTGTCATTACGTGTGATATATATGTGTGTGCCCTCCTAATAATTTAACCCAATGTGTCACTTATATCAGAATGTGTATCAAAGAATATATATTACCAATAAAGATAGATGGTAATAAGTGCAAGATATGCCCAGTGATGGTCACATTTTTCCTCCATAGAAAGGCATAATGTATAAGAATAGATCTATACGTGTAGGTATAGATGTTTTGTTCTTAAATCTACAGGGTTATTCATAGGGTATTATGGTGGACTTGATATAACTTTACAGATCAAATGCTGCTAGATCTACGCACTCATTCAGACCCTCCGGAACTAAAGTGTGTAGTTTGTGAATCCAGAATGTTTCTCTCCGGCGTAGAGTAAGCATGGGGTTATGACTGTTCCTTGGTACTTGCTCTATAGGTAGAATATGAACAGATTTGGAACTACCTTTATGTGCGTAAGCACAATGCCTTGATAGGCTGTGTTTAAGAAATTTTCTTTCTATGTTATATTTGTGTTCACTCCATCTTTTCTTTATGGTTCGGGAGGTACGCCCTACATATTGGACCCCACATGTACAGCTAATCAGATAAATTACGTACGTGGATTCACATGAGAGTCTCTTGGTGATCTTAAATTGTTCCCCCGTTTGATATGAACAGAACGTATTGGTACCAGCTCTCACCACTTTGCACATATTGCATCGTGGCTTGAGACATTTATATACTCCATTTTTGGGCATAAACTTGCCCAAAAAAGTCCTATTAGGGACTATGACCTGATTTTGTGATGATATTTTATCTCTCACTATCTTACTTGGGGCCAATTTGTTTTTGAGTGTAGGGGCTCTCCTATAGACAATCCTAGGCTTCATAGACACAGAGTTTTTTAGAAATGGGTCGTCACATATAATGGGCCAATGTTTTATAATGATGTTACTAATTTCTCTATATTGGCTACTATAGCCAGTGATGAAAAGTGGTGTTTTACCTGACTCATAGTTTTTTTCTTCATTGGATTTAACTTTTGATTTGGTTTGTGACAAATATTTGTTTCTGTCATCATGCAGAGCTCTTAAATATCCTTTTTGTACTAGATCAGATGGGCAAATTTGAGGAGACCCATGTATATGGATCTCCTATGAGTGCGAGTCTGGTGTTCTATGGCCGTTATATAGATGATCTGATTTTTTTGTTTAGAGGCACATATGAGGAGGCAGTAATATATACCAATTCTTTAAATTCAAATGAATTTGATTTGGAATTTACAAGTAATATTCAATCTAACATGATTGAATATTTGGATCTACTTCTCTTTTTTTCTGCTACTGGAGATATCATGTCAGAAACCTTTTTTAAGAAGGTTGATTGTAACAGCTTTCTCAATTATGGGAGTAACCACTATCACTGTTGGAAAAAGAATGTCCCATATGGGCAATTCAGAAGAATCCGACGGAATTGTAGCACAATAGAAAGCTACAAAAAACAATCTATGATTCTCAAAGATAGATTCATGGAAAAAGGGTACCCATCTGATCTAGTACAAAAAGGATATTTAAGAGCTCTGCATGATGACAGAAACAAATATTTGTCACAAACCAAATCAAAAGTTAAATCCAATGAAGAAAAAAACTATGAGTCAGGTAAAACACCACTTTTCATCACTGGCTATAGTAGCCAATATAGAGAAATTAGTAACATCATTATAAAACATTGGCCCATTATATGTGACGACCCATTTCTAAAAAACTCTGTGTCTATGAAGCCTAGGATTGTCTATAGGAGAGCCCCTACACTCAAAAACAAATTGGCCCCAAGTAAGATAGTGAGAGATAAAATATCATCACAAAATCAGGTCATAGTCCCTAATAGGACTTTTTTGGGCAAGTTTATGCCCAAAAATGGAGTATATAAATGTCTCAAGCCACGATGCAATATGTGCAAAGTGGTGAGAGCTGGTACCAATACGTTCTGTTCATATCAAACGGGGGAACAATTTAAGATCACCAAGAGACTCTCATGTGAATCCACGTACGTAATTTATCTGATTAGCTGTACATGTGGGGTCCAATATGTAGGGCGTACCTCCCGAACCATAAAGAAAAGATGGAGTGAACACAAATATAACATAGAAAGAAAATTTCTTAAACACAGCCTATCAAGGCATTGTGCTTACGCACATAAAGGTAGTTCCAAATCTGTTCATATTCTACCTATAGAGCAAGTACCAAGGAACAGTCATAACCCCATGCTTACTCTACGCCGGAGAGAAACATTCTGGATTCACAAACTACACACTTTAGTTCCGGAGGGTCTGAATGAGTGCGTAGATCTAGCAGCATTTGATCTGTAAAGTTATATCAAGTCCACCATAATACCCTATGAATAACCCTGTAGATTTAAGAACAAAACATCTATACCTACACGTATAGATCTATTCTTATACATTATGCCTTTCTATGGAGGAAAAATGTGACCATCACTGGGCATATCTTGCACTTATTACCATCTATCTTTATTGGTAATATATATTCTTTGATACACATTCTGATATAAGTGACACATTGGGTTAAATTATTAGGAGGGCACACACATATATATCACACGTAATGACACATATATCACACTTAAGGTAATATACATCAAACGGAATGACACTTTAAGATATCTATCATCTATATATACTTATAGATATACTACATCTGAAATTTATCTAACACTTTTTGCAAGTATATCTCTTCCTACACACTAAGGAAAAATTTCTATAAAGACTAAAAATATAACTATCAGACATCACTTTTCCAAAATCTGACACTAACAAATATATAAATATATCTAACACACACATTTGACACAAGTAAACACATATAGTCACTTGAGCAGAATATTAATGAATACACATATCAATTAGATATCAAAAAACACCAAAGTAACAACTATATCTTGAAATTGAACCACTAATCCTATTGTTTATGAAATTTGACACCACTAAGATACACACATGTTTATACACATACATGACACTTAGTAAATACAAATAGGGACATCATATAAAGGAAGGGTATTAGTAAAATATACTCCTATGGAGCCGCAGTACCATCAGCCCAATAATAACGATTAGTTATAATATGACCTATATATTGTTATAACAACATCACATAGTAGTATGTATCACTGGATATTAACTACTGAAATACACACACTGTGAGTCAAAAGAGATCTAGTTTTATAAAATTTATAAAATTTATAAAATTTATAATATTTATAATATTTATGATTTCCTATATGAACAATATATACATACATATTCTGATGTATAACAACATACATCATTTTGGCTAACATTTGTTCTAAATATGGTATTATGTCATTACATGTCTGTAATCATATCCCACTACGATATGTTATGATGGGAAGGACTCGGTACACATGGAATATGATATTGCTCTTTATTATTATTATATATTTTTTCCACTAATATGCCATTATTATATGGGGGTTACTGTGGACAAGAGAGCAAATATATACGTCTCAATTTGTAGTTGGTGTCTATTTCCCATGGACAATGGAAACCACCTACAAGATAATATTGGCCTATCAGTCGAAAGGCTATAGCACGCATAACGTGAGACTGAATGAGATTCTGGTTCCCTTGGCAATGAAAACTTGAGACTCCTTGGCAATGCTGACATGCGCACTAGCATAAACAATAAAAACCTCCTACAAGATAATACTAACCTATCAGCTGTAAGGCTATAACACGCATAACGTGAGATTGAATGGGATTCCGGTTCCCTTGGCAACGAAAGCTTGAGACGCCTTAGCAGTGCTGACATGCGCACTGGCGCAGCTTGGGACGTATCACGTTTTACGCACAACGTATAATTGACTAACACTATTTGTTCCCTTGGCAACATTACTCACATACACATTGACGTTGTACACATGCGCATTAGCGCAACACACACGCCATTTAGAACATCAGATGGCGTTTGAAACTACTCGAATCTAATGGATCAATAGCCCTATAAGGTTAGTCAACAACCTGCCATTTGAAATCACAGTTTATGCACAGCAGTAGATTATAAAACTATTACATACCAATAAATCAAAGGGCTTATAATGTTTAATACAAAGGTTTGAACAAAAAATAGTTACCCTCATATTAAATGTAGATTGGGGCTATTGGCAGAGAGGGATCAGACACTTAAAAACTAAATAAGAAAAAAGATAAACCATTAAACAATGGATTAAAGATGTTCTGATATAAAACAGACCCAGCCTAGACATTAAATAGAAATAGAGATAGGAATCAGATATGATTGAGTAGCATGAGACAAATCTCACTGGATATGGGGAAATATATGTATTGCTACAATATTATAATATTGATGTGTTTTATGTATTATGATTAATATTTGCACTGCAAAGTATGAGGTAGATTGTTTCACTTGACTCATAAAATGTAAACTCTGATGTACATTGTTTAAGTATACAATACTGTGTCACATTTGTTGCTAAAATATATCAGTAGCTAGGATACTGATGATGTCATAAACCACACCCACAACAAGTGTTACCAATTATGTTAAGTGGTTTGTTTAGGAATATATAGCAAGTGTTTGTAAACCATTTTATTATGCCTGAGGAAACAGTCTGAGACTGAGAAACGCGTCGCAATTTAATATTATTTTATTAAAGTGATTTTAACTTTTACTATAAACACTTGCTGCCTATGAACTGGTTTTTATCTGAGGATATCACTGACCTAAAGACCACTGAGAGGACTATTGCATGCTGTATGCCACGAGCTAAGTCTGTTGGGTGACTGAATTAATCCCAGCTTGTCTCTATAGCATCATTGGGGATGCTTCACCAAATGTGAGTTCAAAATCTTATACTACTATCTGGTGTGAAATCACTCTAGTCATACAATACTAGGCCATATAGGCTTTTTTGTGTTTTCTATTTTACACAGACCCTGAACAACTCGAGAGGCCGGTCTGCTGGGTGACTGTTATAGATCCCAGACTGTGTCATTTGCACCAATTGAGGTGCTCCAATACATGTGAGTTCAACTATATAGTAAAATCTACATAAATTTGGAAACTACAATATTGGGCCATGTGGCGCATCTGTCTCTGTTTGATATTTTAGATTGCTTAATTGGATCCTGGTCTGGACCACTACAGATTGCTGCCTTGGTATTCTACTATCAAGACCTTTATAAAGGACAATATAGTGATCATTGTCACCCATTAACCACTATCTTTGAGTGAGATATAACTATCCTATTAACATTGTGATTATCAAATTGTTTAGGCTAACATCTATTTACTCTGTTCACAACGTATATACTAGTTTTGAGTGAGATACAACTGTCCTATTAACATTGTGATTATCAAATTGTATAGGTTAACATCTATTTACTCTGTCCACAACATATATACTAGTTACTACTGAATCAGTGTATCATCATTTATACTGAAAAGTGCATTTCTATTGGTAACATATAAGCTACCTCATATACTACATATTACCATTTATAGATACTCTCAAGGGCGCCCCCTTTTCTTTTGTAATACCAAGAGAATGAAGAACATTTGATAGTAAGAGTATATTAGAAAGTTGCTTAAAATTTCATGCTATATCTGAATCACAAAAGAAAAAAATTGGGTTCACTGTCCCTTTAAATAACATGACAGGGACATTCCTGCCAACATAATTCCTATTCTCAGTGTTTGTACTTTAGTTTAAGGCGGAATACAGAGTTAATACTCTTACTGGACCACAGTTCAAAAGAAATGGGGACTTACCAGCTCCAACTTTATAACAAGCGGGCACTAAGGAATCGTCATGCCGCTGATCCGGCTCTCACTTTATCCACCCAGTTCTGGGTAGGAATGAGTAATTCACCACGATGAGCTTGGTATATCCGCCTCCTCCGATTCAGCAAAAAGCTAAATGCCGGTGCAGTATGTAGCTGCGCCTACCAAACTTGGCATCCCCTATGTCTCTGAAGTATACTTGGTCCATACGACCACCGCCAATTTACCAGCGTTTGCTTTGTTGCACATGACACTCCAAATTTGTCCTCCACACATAATAGAGAGACGGATTGTAGCTCCTATCCAGACTGTAATGTTAAGCTACCAACATTTGCTACATGTGTTTAACCCTTGCTGATTGCACACAGGGCTTCGTCAGGCATAAATAATTGACATATATATATATATATATATATATATATATTCATGTACATATATATTTTACATTTTCTGCCCAATGCTGCGCCACTTATCCCCTGTGCTGTGCTAGGTTCTAGGTTCTGACGGCATCAGAATGAGGCTCATATTGGAGCCTATGGAAGCATTGAGCTCAACTTGTAATACCAGCGCTGTAATGTCCCTTTAAGACATTCCACTTCCATCCCTTACCCCCTATAAATAGCCACTTCCTGTATAGATCTTTGCTTGATTATTTTGTATATTTCCTCCTACATTTGGAAACTCAGTCTCAACTGATCAAGTCTGATTAAATATAAGTCTTAGATCTAATTCCTCCTAAGGACGCAATACCTCTACAACAAGAATTCTTTCATAACCTTTAACTTTTGTCTTACTTATCTCCTCAGTGTAAGGTGTTAGCTGCTCTCTCAGTCTGTCACCGGATCACCTATACCGGACTTCAAACATACCGCCTTCCCTCCTCAGAACCCACAGGATTCATCTACAACTTCGGACAAACTATCACGCTGTGATAAAGTCACAAAACTTATGCTGTACTTCACAGGTACTTACTTCAATAACATATTCGCTGCACTCTTTCCTTCCTCACTTTAGAACCGTGAGCAAGTCTGCTCACAAAACAGGAAGAAGGTTTCAGATTCATCCGCCATCTCAGCGTCTTACGCTGCACCGCTCCAAGAGCAGGAGAACTAAAGGTATTGCTACTTACTAACAAATTGTTTCATAATTGTACTTACAAGTCAAAACTATATCCTTATTTGCTACTTAATCTGCAATTCCTCTAATGTATAACTAAGAACTCTCTCACTGAATCTAGTTATAAAGACGGTTATTCACAGTAACAGTCACATTTCATTACTGGTTTTCTGTTGTGCAGTTTCACTCAATTGTATAACCGAAATCCGCTTGACTAAGTTTTCACTGATTTATTTTGTGAGTCGCTTTTGATAAAATCGCTAGCTCTTATAAAGCCTTTAATAAGAAAGATATTATTAGGTATTAAGAGCTAGCTACAAAACCTTATATATATAATCAAAGTCAACCTAAACATAACAAGCGCACATTTGATTGCGCCGGTATTATTGAGTGAAAAGCAAATATTGTGCTCTGGATCGCCACTTGTAATCTAGGCCTTTGTTTCTTCTTTAGTTTGTACCCCAGGTGGGGAGGAAATTTCAGATGAGACAGATGCCCCCCTTGCCCCTGATGCCAATGGTTGCTTTAAATCTTACTTGAGCCAATTGCCAGAAAAACATCTACTGCTTATTTGAAATTCAAACTAGGTGTTAAATCATCTTCTTTTTATTATGCAATTGTTCATTATGCAATTCTACTGCATTTAATGGTCCTTTAATGTACCTTACACTAGTAAACTATTTTTTGTATACTGGTTGGTGATGTTGAACATATATGGGGCATATGTATCAAGCTCCGTACGTGTTGCAGTAGAAAAATGAGGAAGAGGATTGTAGGGCTTTAAGTGAAAGACTTGACTGCTGCTGTAGTAACCAGACCTACCAACTGTCCTTATTTGAGAGGTACAGTCCCTGATTCTGAGCTCTGTCCGACTTTCCCTCTGAGACAGTAATATGTCCATATTTGTCCATATTTGCTGAATTTCCCTTAGCCAAACCAACAGAACACCCATACCTGACCACCAACTGCCTTGATACACCCATCTACCACCCAGACACATCCGCAACCCCACCCACTTACCACCCACTATCCTGCCCTCTCCCAACATGGCTCTTACCACAAAACGGCAACCAGCCCCATCAACCTCCCAAGTCCCTGGTATCCATCTACAAATGTTGGGAGGTATGATTAACTGATTTAAGCAATATAGAAACATACGGTTGCAAGAAAAGTTTTTTTTTAACCCTTTGGAAATACCTGGGTTTCTTCATTTAAAAATTGTATTGAAGACATTGAGTAATCAAGCACAGTGCATGTGTGAAAAATTAAGTGAACCCTTGATTTTAGTAATTTGTAGATTCTCCACCAAACATTTCCTGTAGCTGTTTATCAGATTTGCACAACACTGGGGATTAATTTTTGACTATTTCTCCCTTCAAATCTCCTTCAGTTCAATTGTTTGTGTGTTATTAGTTTATTCAGATTATGTTAGTCTATAATTGTGATTTAGATGACATCAGTGGATGTAAACTGCTTTAATGGTTTTTCTGTGATCACATGACACTGGCTGTGAAAATAGGTTCAAAGTTATTTTTAAGCTCTCGAGTCATAGTCTAGAGCATGCTAATATCTGCATGTATGATCGTGCCAGTGCTCTAAATCCTTCACATAATAGACATAATGGACTTCTACAAGCCACACAGTGAAACGTATGTCAAATATCACTTAATCGCCTAGCCGATGGTGGGCAAGTAGTCAAGTTCTTCAAATAGCTCTGTGTTCTATTAAAGTGATTGTAAACTTTAACAAATTAAAGGCCAGTATTAAATAATACTCTTAAAAACAGGGGCACTTTAATTCATTAAAGTTTACAATGATGCTTATTTTTAAAAAATACTTACCTTTGCGTTATGGTAAACATAACGCCGATCCTACGCCCGCATCTGCTGCTTCATTAGCATATGGATGACGAATCTGGTATCCTCCAATAGTTGCATTGCCCTACGAGCTGGACGCCAAAGGGGCCACGCAACAATTGGAGGAAGCTGGATTAATCATTAATCTTCTAAAGAAAGCATCAGATGAGGGCAGAGGATTGGCGTTATGTTTACGATAGCGCAAAGGTAAGTATTTTAAAAAATACGCGTCTTTGTAAACTTTAATGAATTAAAGTGCCCCTGTTTTTAAGAGTATTATTTAATACTGGCATTTCGTTTGTTAAAGTTTACAATCACTTTGATAATCGTTTACTTCATGTATTTGTAAGTGGTTTATTTTAAAGTTGTATTTTACATTACCCTTGAGTGCAAAACTTAACTCACTGCTTATAATACAAGAGCAGTACTAATAGTACTCCTTGCACTATCCAAAAGTATAGGGAGTGTTCAAAAAAGGTTTGGGCTAATTAAGATGTTTTTGTTTCAAATATTTACCCATGCACCTGTATACCAGATTATGAGTTATTTTTTGCTCTAGGTCGCTCAATAGAAAACCCAAGTTTACTCTTGACTTGTAATCTAGCCCATAATGAGGAAATTCCTTCCTAGCCTCTACAGCCAATGATAAATTGTTTTTATTTAAGCAGACCTTGTTGACTGAACAGTATTCATTTTCAAAATATTATTTTAGTTTATTGATTCTTCAAAATTACACAAATGAATGTCTAAAATAATAAAATCTATTTTATTCTCTAAAGTAACAATATTTATTTGACATTAAATAAACATCTGTTCCACAAATAGAAACGCCATGTCTTGATAGAGCAATTGTGTATTTTTATATATTTATTTTTTATATCCCCTTAGAGTTAAACAAAGTGCTGTCTCAGCAGCTTGTAATCAATAGGGCATCTAATTAAGTGGAATGTCATACAGCATTCCCATTAAGCTGAGTGCATTGGTTGGAATATACCACATAAATGATGTGGCAAAGTGTCCTGCTGACGTTATGGCCATTGATAAATTGGTGCATTCTATTTGGAGCTACAAATCTTATCTATTGTTCTTTAGAAATGTAATAAACTCCTAGTTAAGTATTCAGAGCATACCCTCAGATATATTTAGGTTTCCTTCAACTGGTTTCATTATAAGCAGCATTATGTAAAGCTATGTTAATAGTATTTTCTAAAGTTATTATGATGATAGAAACTAGAATGTACCTTATTGTTGAAAAATAATTTTAATTCTATATTTGGAAAATGATTGATTATTATATTTTAACTATTCCATATGACCATAACTAAAATAGAACTGACTACAAAGCCCAAAGTACGGCTTCAATGCTAAAAAAACGGGAAATATATCACATTTTATAAATTCAGGCAATATATTCATTATTCCGCAAGTTATCACTATTTGGAACACTATTGAAAATATCTTATCTGATAATAATTAACTGAAGTAGAACATTGCTTTGTAACAGCAGAATATATTAAAAAAGACGTTTTTTTTTTATTTTAAAGGGACATTGTGATCAAAATATGTCTATCCAGTATATGAAAGAGTAAAAGTTAAATATGTTGCACATATGTTTGCATATAGAAGTTAGGTAAAATGTATTTAAATTTGATGTGGAACAAACAGGAAGTGCATGATTTTTTTATAGCTGACTCACAGGACTCTACTGCTCCTTGTCTAATGAAAAAGCTGGTTTTGTTTAGCATAGGAACAAAAAAAAAGAAATTAAAAAGCTTATTATTATGTCTTGAAACATTCTGGGCCAGCTTACAAGTGGAGCGCTAAATATCACTTTCATGAAAGCGATATTTGCACTCCACTGTGTAATACCAGAACACGCTAATGAGCGCTGGTATTACAAGTTAACAGCAATGCGAGCACAAGCTCATGTTCGCATTGCTGGGAAGCATTGCGCTCATGAAAGCTCACTTCAATAGGCTCCAAAGGGAAGCTTGCGCAGGGAAGGGGGTAAGTCGGCAGCGATGGGCAGCATTTTTGAATATATATGTATATGACTATATACATATATATTTATGTTATTATGTGTATATACACATATTAACATATACATTTATATGTATATAAACATATTCATATTTATTTACTGGGAACACACAGTTCCCATAGACTACAATTTAAAGGCACTTTTCAATGCCGTTTTTTTTTCATTCACTGCCACTCCCACCAACTTTAGACCCCAAAAGCTAGTGCCTTTGTTTTTAATCTCTGGTTAATTTTCTGAGCGCTAATTGCTACAGCAAGCTCGAGGTAGTATAAACCAGACATTTGTAATGGCTGGTTAATTATTGTGCGTCCACAAACGGTTTAGTGCTCCACTTGTAATCTAGCCCTCTATGTTTTTGATGATACAGAGATATTTATTATGTCGCTTTAATCAGAGCATCAGGGTCCAAAGAAAATGTTTCAAGCCAGACTGCAACATTGTTTTTGTCTTCTATTTGGACCCATGGTTTGCTCTGATTAAAGGGATAGAAAGGTCAAAATTAAAATGTGTATGAATGCTTTTCAATTTTAAATAGAAGCAAAAAAGATTCAGGTAAAAGTTATTACTGCCTCAGCTGCATGCGCAATTTTTTAATCTTTGACCGTGAGCAGTTTTTATACCCTGGGGGTGGAATATTTGTTCCTCTATCTGACCTGTGCACTACCGGATAACTTTGCACCTGAAACCCCAGTGTTGTCCTGTTTACCACTTCTACTTCGGGCTGATCCTCTGCTGTGCTGTGGATACTGGAGTGAGAGTCAGCTGGATGTAATGGTTCAGCCTGCCCCATTTGCACGATCAAGTGCATAGCGTTTGTTAGTATTCTGTATACTCTTTATGTGTGTATTGTGATTGTGGAGACTTACTTCACCATTGGAGCGCTCTCTTTCCTTTCTTCATTCTAGATCACCTCTGCCTACTCGTTGTGGGAGACGTTCACCAATGAAGAGGAGCAGCTCTTTTAACTTTAACTTTTAATTTTTGGCGCCTATACATTGATTAGCACCTTTTATTTTGTGCTCATTTGAACTTTTATTGGTAATTTTGGCGCATCCAGTGCATTTGGGGTTTCCCTGAATATATACACTTTTTACTTTAAATTGCGGCCTTTCTATCCCTTTAAATAAAGGTTCTTTTTATTTTATGGGGTTGGTCCTTTGATTTTTTATTGAGATATTTTGCAAACCTGTATTACTGCATACATGATTTTCTACTCATAACCTTTGCTGATTTTCTTCCCTTTCTTTCCCTCTTCCTGTATTAAAACATGCTTCTTTCTTTCCATCACAGCTGTTTTTTTGAGTAAGTATTCTAACGTTGCTCCTATTATCATGCATTTTCTTTTAATTGATTTTTAATTGATTTCAGCATCTTTTCTCTTTCTACATATGCATCTGTCTTACTTTCCTTTCTAATCTCCCCTTTATCACTCTCTAGTTCTGTCTCTCCCCGTCTATTTCTCCTCACTAACGATTCCCCTTTCGACATATTAATATTTTGCTATATCTTACTATGCTTTACACTTGTGTCTTCTGTGAATTCAATAACAAAAATCAAATTAATCTGTAGCAAAAAGAATCATCCAGTACCTAATTTAATTTTCAAACTTTATTCATTTAGGTTTCGACATCTCATTTTACCTCAGGGAATAAATTTCATGTTTCACTTTCTCTCCATTTCATTCCTTTCACCACCTCACTTTGTTGTATAACTCTCATATGTATTTCCCTCCGTCCTGTATGTTTCTCTATTAGTTTTGCAAGTCTTTCAGTATGATCACTATGGGCCCCATTATAAAAACATATCTGCGCTAGTGGGATTCATTAAAAGGATATGAAAACCAATTTTCTTTCATGATTCAGATAGAGAATGCAATTTTAAGCACCTATTAGCAAGTGCTACCCAGGTACTGAACCAAAAATGGGCCATCTTCTAAGCTTACTTTCCTGCTTCTCAAATAAAGATACCAAGAAAACCAAGAAAAATTGATAATAGGAGTAAATTAAAACGTTGCATACAATTTGCATGCTCTATCTGAATCCTGAAATAATTTTTTTTGGGGTTTTATATCCCTTCAAGAACACTTGTTAGTACTTCTATTTTCTTGGTGAAATAATCTAAAGCCACTCTTTACCCTTAAAATTGTATTGTTAAGGCACATAAAAAATTCTTACCACAAATCATAGTGTGAGCAGTCTCATCTAGACCAACACTTTCAGGATCTGGAACGGAGCTTACAAATGGTATTATGCTCATTAATACTGGTCACGATTCTAAATAAGGACTCTACTAATTTGATCCCTCTGGGGATTGATGAAGGATCTTATACTGTTGATTATGCGATCAAAGGTGAATCTACTCCCCACTGCTTGTGAATATATGGACCTTAGTCTATATTCTGGAAATCAACTAGGGGAGGTTCGCATTGCACAGGTTAAGAGAGTCTTTAAAAGTCTCCAAGATGCCGACTACCTTACTTTCCTACATACCTGTCTCAAATTGCAGGATTTCTTCATTCAATTATAACAATACACTTGTGTACCTGCTGTTCTAAAAGTATTGACTCTCCTGAATGGAAACAATGGAGGACATTTCTACAAGGGGGCAAGTATATTCCCACAGACACTATTCCCAAGAGGATTTCTATCACTATGCATGTAGGAGTGGGCTGAGCACTTTAATTGATCTGATATACACTGAGTCCCATACTTAGTTTGCGTTTATAGGCATTTATTTCAAGTTCCTTGTTATACTCATTCATCCTAATAGTTTTATGATAGATAATATTATGTCTAGTGACAATGTTAGTATATTCTATGTTTAGATGTATTTTACAAGTATGTCACTTAATAAGATGGCTAGCTACCATGATAAGTCATGTGGTCATACCTTTTCATAATATTAAGTGCTCTATGGCGATAGTATATGTTTATCTTATTTAGGGTTTGACAGAGAGCACTATGATACCACTCCATTTGCGTTAATGGTTTTGAGAGAGAGGTGGATAATTAAGTCCCTTGATTGAGATGGCTAGGCTGATCTTTCCTGTATTCACCACAGATTCCTTATTACAGACACAAATTTTACCAGGACTGTCATCTTGGAAGTTTTCACTATTAATGTTATACCAATTGCTCCATGTTTTTTATGTTAACCCGTATGATAGTTACTATATTAAAATACGTTTAGGTGTGATTTGTCCTTTGTTGTGGAGTAATAGGGCCATACCCATATGGCAGGGCTGGAGAATTTAGCTACATATATGGGTTTACTTTATACCATATTTTGATCGTTAATTTACAATATTACTCTGGGTTGATTTCCTTGACTAGATCTCTTTTCTCATCTCGTCTGCACTCTATTTTTCATTTGACTTTAATGTTTATACTACCTCTATCCCTTAATACCCACATGAACCAATGAGTAGCTGATTTTTACCAATTCATTTTTTGGGACTAATGTATTACTAATGGTACAAATTAACATTTGTCCTGGCCCCAGGTTCATAAATAGGGACATACATCAGATATTATAAGATATGATGTTGTTCTCTGGAAGCTTATTTTGTAAAACAATGCCATATCAGCTCTCCAGCTTACAATTTACACCTTGTTTGTTTTTCTATTATGCTATGCTTCAATATCATATTTTGTATTATATTAGAGACCTTATGCATATATATTTTTCTCAACATTATGCCTTCTGATGGTACCAATCTTTTTGTGGCTCAGACCAAAAGTGGCCAATGTATTTGATTTAGAAGGTTTCTCTGATATTTTTGAACTAATCCCCCAATACCATTTGATTTACATTCTGATTGGTCCCAGAGAGGTCACTACTTATCATGGGTGTGATTTCCTTTTTTGGAGTATATGAAGTGACAAATATCTCTAGTGAGGATTTATTTACAGGCTTTGCCACGGGGGTAGCAGGGACTTCTCCTTTGCGATACTAATGTGATATGGCAGGCCATATAGAGTGTGATGAATGTGAACCAGTCTTCTTGGCCTTTATGAATCTATATAGAATACATATATCCTGAGTTGCTGACATGGCATAGACTTGAAGCTTATATATAACTTGTTTTGATTGAATAAATGCTGAACAAAAAAAATATGTATTCTAAAAGAACAAATGACTCATCTGTGGTTGAGACATTTGTTGCACCGGATACATCTGGACAGGAATAAGTGACACATAGAAAGTTTTGCAAAAACTACTGTAAGAATTATTATTTTTAGAGTCTATATAAAGGATCTGGGACTTAGATTCATTGGCCTTCTCATTCCAAGGACAGACATGTGCCGCTTGGAAATAATGTTGAAACTCCCAGATCATCTATATCGTTCGGGCTACAGTTGACGGGAATCCCCAGCCAAAGTGGAACATATATGATGCATTAATCTGGTGATGTAGTATTTTATTTTTATATTAACATGTTGTTATTATACATTATTGTTTAAGATTGTTCTTTTCTTTTTGTGAATAAACTATTATACCTATTAAGAATAGCAAGGAGTTCAATTATTGCTTTTAGCATATGTATTACGGTATGCATTTTATTGGGCAATACAATTTGGTGACGAGGATGGGATATTTAAGTATTTGACTGCTGAAATACTTGTGTTGGTTGCGGGTGTTATGCTGTCAAATCATAAATTAATAACAAACTTATTCACAAAAAAAAAATGTTATTTAGAGCAAACAATGTTTAATGATAGAGTTAACATTGTCAAAGACGTTACTATTCCCGGGTGGGATAATTTACCTTATAATGATGTGGCACACGAGGTAGCTAAAGGAGCGTGTTTATGTGAACAATAAAACTTGACTCCTAAAAAAGCTATTCTTGTTGATGCAGTTAAAACATTAGAGGAAGTGCCTCTTGAGAGAGGAACAGAACAGCCCGCTGCACGGAAGCTATGGATACTGTGTACAGCATATAGGGAACTACATAAGAAAGCAGAAGATTGGCATAAGTGTAATTTAAAATTCGAAAAACATATTTCTGAATTAAAGGGTAATATTATAGTAGCGCAATGCAACAATAGGTTGCTTTCAGATAAGTTGAGTACTTATCAACATGTAGCTGAAGTAGCTGCGATGAAGGTAGCCGCTAATAAATATAAAAAACAAAAAGGGAAAGTTAGTGAAGTTAAAATCAGGAAACATATAGTGTGATGTACCTTTAAGATAACACACACCCACTAGGGCTTCCTCCCTATTTAAGGAAGCACTACTCAAACATTCTTTGCCTGAAAATTAAAGAACAGTTATAGCAAGTGTTCTTGGAGCTTCTATTTGTATTTTCTCCTCAGGTCTTGATACGCTAAAGGATTCAACCTTAACCTACTTCTCAAAGTTTGTTTTATACTTCGTTTGCCGGAGCCGAAGCCGATAGATTCCTGAGCATCCGGAACTACTTTCCCCGACTTCCGCTCAAGCCGCGCTCACACACAGCGGTGTCCAGCTTCTCACGGCTCTCAACAAACTGCTCTCCAGGCTACAGTCTGCAGCTCCTCACAGATACAAACAATCCGCTCTCCGCGCTACAATTGGTAAAGTACAAATGAATACCTGGGACTTACATAAGTTTTGTACTTACCTGCTAACGTATCTGAACTTTATTTGAGCTGTTATAATACCTTTTCTTCCTCGATATACACCAACTCTGGGGCATATTTGTGAGATTGTAACCTTGTATATATTTTAGTATGACTGTGTGAGTGCATGAAGAAACGGAAGAAAAGATGTTTTTTCAAGTTTTATACTACCTTTATCAATTCCTCTTTGACTATAAAGAGTATTCTGATGTGGCTTATTAAGACCTTACTTGCTATTATACCTTTGCTGAACACTGCCATTTAAGGCTACATTTATGCGAGTTCTAATTCTGACACAATATTCTGAACTTATTGAATAATTATATTTGTTCATATAAGAAATCCTATTACTTACATTACCTGTCTCACATTGTCTATTCTGGCAAAATACTAATTTCTGCCAGTTTAGAACAAAAAAAGAGCCACAAAACCTAATTTAAAGTTACAGAGCATAATAAACTTGTAACTACTATCTAACACCTAGATTTAGAGTTCTGCGTTAGCCGTCAAAAGCAGCGTTAAGGGCTCCTGATGCTGCTTTTGGCCACTCGCTGGTATTTAGAGTCAGGCAGGAAAGGGTCTAACGCTCACTTTCGAGCCGCAACTTTTCCATACCGCAGATCCCCTTACGCCAATTGCGTATCCTATCTTTTCAATGAGATCTTCCTAACTCTGGTATTTAGAGTCTTGGCTGAAGTGAGCGGTAGAGCCTCTACCGACAAGACTCCTACCACCAAAAAAATTCAGTAGTTAAGAGATTTATGGGCTAACGCCGGTTTATAAAGCTCTTGACTACTGTGCTCTAAAGTACACTAACACCCATAAACTACCTATGTACCCCTAAACCGAGGTCCCCCCACATCGCTGCCACTATAATAAATATTTTTAACCCCTAATCTGCCGACCGCACACCGCCGCCACCTACATTATCCCTATGAACCCCTAATCTGCTGCCCCTAACACCGCCGACACCTACATAATATTTATTAACCCCTAATCCCCCCCCAACGTCGCCGCCACCTAACTACACTTATTAACCCCTAATCTGCCGACCAGACCTCGCTGCTACTATAATAAAGTTACTAACCCCTAAACCGCCGCTCTCCAGCCTCGCAAACCCTAGAATAAATAGTATTAACCCCTAATCTGCCCCCCCCCAACGTCGCCGCCACCTAACTTCAAGTATTAACTCCTAATCCGCCGACCAGACCTCGCCGCTACTCTAATAAATGAATTAACCCCTAAAGCTAAGTCTAACCCTAACCCTAACACCCCCCTAAGTTAAATATATTTTTAATCTAACGAAATAAATTAAATCTTATTAACTAAAGTATTCCTATTTAAAACTAAATACTTACCTGTAAAATAAACCCTAATATAGCTACAATATAACGAATAATTATATTGTATCTATTTTAGGATTTATATTTATTTTACAGGCAACTTTGTATTTATTTTAACTAGGTACAATAGCTATTAAATAGTTAATAACTATTTAATAGCTACCTAGTTAAAATAATTACAAAAGTACCTGTAAAATAAATCCTAACCTAAGTTACAATTAAACCTAACACTGCACTATCAATAAATTAATTAAATAAATTACCTACAATTACCTACAATTAAATAATCTAAACTAAATTACAAAAAAAACAAACACTAAATTACAAAAAAAAAAATATTACAAGAATTTTAAACTAATTACACCTACTCTAAGCCCCCTAATAAAATAAAAAAGCCCCCCCAAAATAATAAAGGTCCCTACCCTATTCTAAATTAAAAAGTAACCAGCTCTTTTACCAGCCCTTAAAAGGGCTTTTTGTGGGGCATGCCCCAAAGTCATCAGCTCTTTTGCCTGTAAAAAAAATACAACCCCCCCAACATTTAAACCCACCACCCACATACCCCTACTCTAACCCAAACCTTCCTTAAATAAACCTAACACTACCCCCTGAAGATTTCCCTACCTTGAGTCGTGTTCACCCAGCCGGGCCAAAGTCTTCATCCGATGGGGCAGAAGAGGACATCCAGACCGGCAGAAGTCTTCATCCTATCCAGGCAGAAGAGGACATCCGGAACGGCAGACATCTTCATCCAAGCGGCATCTTCTATCTTCATCCATCTGACGAGGAGCGGCTCCATCTTCAAGAACTCCAGCGCGGAACATCCTCCTTCCCCGACGACTACTACGAATGAAGGTTCCTTTAAGTGACGTCATCCAAGATGGCATCTCTCGAATTCCGATTGGCTGATAGGATTCTATCAGCCAATCGGAATTAAGGTAGGAAAAATCTGATTGGCTGATTGAATCAGCCAATCAGATTCAAGACCTTCATTCGACGGGGAAGGAGGATGTTCCGCGCCGGAGGTCTTGAAGATGGAGCTGCTCCTCGTCGGATGGATGAAGATAGAAGATGCCGCTTGGATGAAGTTGTCTCCCAGTCTGGATGTCCTCTTCTGCCCAGATAGGGTGAAGACTTCTGCCGGTCTGGATGTCCTCTTCTGCCCCATCGGATGAAGACTTCGGCCCGGCTGGGTGAACACGACTCAAGGTAGGGAGATCTTCAGGGAGGTAGTGTTAGGTTTATTTAAGGGGGTTTTGGGTTAGAGTAGGGGTATGTGGGTGGTGTTTTTTTTTTTTTTAAACTTTATTTATAGAAAAGAATCCAAGACATACAAAATAAGTACAATCAGATTGGTATACTAGGTTTCGATATCAACATATGCAAAATAAGACATATAAGGCAGTGATCGTGTTAAAAGGCCCGATACTGAAATGAAATCATCATGCATGTACTTGGACTCATTTTTTATCAAGAAATATCTAAATAAACAGACAAACAAAGGGAAGAAAAAGAAAAGAAAAAGAAAAGGGAGAAAGCATACTAAGATAAGGAAAGAAAGAGAATAGCGTAGAAGGAAAAACGGAAAGATCAACAAACAACAAACATGCTCATACTCACCCAGGGTACCTCCGGATCCCCCCCATCCAGCCAACACCACGCCTCCGCAAATGAAAGGAATTCTCAACAGTTTTAATCAGTGGAAAGACACCAGTTGCCCTTTAGATTTTCGTTTAAGACATACAGACTGTTTTTAAAGGGAAGGAGAACTCTATCCCTAACTATGTTTGGTAGCTGCATCAAATATACCTCCCATTTAAGAAGAAACCTCTTCACTCTTTTCTCAGGGTCTCCCCTTGTGTCTGCCTGCTCAATTAACATCTGAGTATGTACCG
Organism: Bombina bombina; assembly: GCF_027579735.1. NCBI lineage: Eukaryota > Metazoa > Chordata > Amphibia > Anura > Bombinatoridae > Bombina > Bombina bombina. The sequence continues at coordinate 1,255,460,237 of NC_069500.1, forward strand.
CTCTAAGCAGCTGTTGAAATGGAGGGGTTCTCTCTCCCACCCACTCCCTAAGGATAGCCTGTTTAGCTAGCATGAGAACTGTAGTTATAAAAGTGTTGTATTTATGTGTCTGGTCTCTAGGCGTAAGAAAAATCACATACTGTGCTGAGAGGGGTAAAATTTGCTTGGTTAGTTTGCCCAGCCAAAACGAAATCTTCTGCCAGAACCTTTGCACCTTTGGGCACCCCCACAACAGATGAATCCAGTCAGGGGATACCCTGCTACATTTACTGCATAGATCATGTGCTCCTCGAACCCATTTTGCACGCATGCCAGGGGTAATATAAGCTTGGTGCAAGAACTTTAGGTGCGATTCTCTCAATTTTGCAGAGATGGTGCCCTGAATTGCCCTCTCAAAGCTCAAAGTAATCTGCACTGTGTCCACCTCTAAATCTTCAAAATGAGACCATTTCGATACGATCCCACGCAGAGTGGAATCCTCGAAATGACGATACAACAGAGTGTATGTGTGTGTGAGTTTGTAAGGTCCCAGTTTTGCCAAGGCACAAAGTCTATCTATATTGGAAGGTTCCTTAGACAACAGTCCCCCTGAAATTAATGTGGAAATGTAATGTCTGCATTGGTAGCTGCATCAAATATACCTCCCATTTAAGAAGAAACCTCTTCACTCTTTTCTCAGGGTCTCCCCTTGTGTCTGCCTGCTCAATTAACATCTGAGTATGTACCGCTCTAAGCAGCTGTTGAAATGGAGGGGTTCTCTCTCCCACCCACTCCCTAAGGATAGCCTGTTTAGCTAGCATGAGAACTGTAGTTATAAAAGTGTTGTATTTATGTGTCTGGTCTCTAGGCGTAAGAAAAATCACATACTGTGCTGAGAGGGGTAAAATTTGCTTGGTTAGTTTGCCCAGCCAAAACGAAATCTTCTGCCAGAACCTTTGCACCTTTGGGCACCCCCACAACAGATGAATCCAGTCAGGGGATACCCTGCTACATTTACTGCATAGATCATGTGCTCCTCGAACCCATTTTGCACGCATGCCAGGGGTAATATAAGCTTGGTGCAAGAACTTTAGGTGCGATTCTCTCAATTTTGCAGAGATGGTGCCCTGAATTGCCCTCTCAAAGCTCAAAGTAATCTGCACTGTGTCCACCTCTAAATCTTCAAAATGAGACCATTTCGATACGATCCCACGCAGAGTGGAATCCTCGAAATGACGATACAACAGAGTGTATGTGTGTGTGAGTTTGTAAGGTCCCAGTTTTGCCAAGGCACAAAGTCTATCTATATTGGAAGGTTCCTTAGACAACAGTCCCCCTGAAATTAATGTGGAAATGTAATGTCTGCATTGGAAGTACGCAAACCTGTGGGTGCTGGGGAGATCATATTTCACCCGCAAGTCTTGAAAAGGTTGAATGTCCAAGGTCAAGGGATGCAGTAGTTGATAAAGTCTGGTCAGATTCGATTCCTGCCATATCTGAAATGCTTGTGTAGTATAACCAGGAAGGAAGTTGAGGTTACCCTGTATTGGGAGATATTTACTAGTAGATTTCTGCAATCCCCATAGTTTACAAATCTTGGCCCAGGCTCTCAAGGGGTCCCTAAATAAGATATGATTTTGTACAAATATGGGTAATGATTTAAAATCCGCATGAGGCAAGAAAGCCAAGTGTAGCGGTTTGATGAAGTTAGACTCTAGATTAGGGACTGTGTAAAAGTCATTCCCTACCAGCCAGTCCAGTATGAACCTAGAAAGAGCTGCCCAATTATACCACATGATATTAGGAAGACGGAGCCCACCCCCATTCACCGGCATTGACAGAGGGGTCTTACCTATCCTGTGTTTCTTACCCTGCCAAATAAAATTGCCAATGGAAGTCTGCAAGGAAGTAATATCTTGCTGGGTAAGAAGCAAGGGCAACATCTGCAAGGGGTAAAGAAGCTTAGGCAGAGCAACCATCTTGAAAAGATGCACCCTTCCTGAAAGAGAAAGGGGGAGTTTCACCCAACTCAGCAACATTTGTTTAATATCTTTTACAATCCCACCAAGATTAAGAGAATATAGTTTATGAGGGTTGACATGTATGCGAATGCCCAAGTACTTAAAGCAGCCATCAGTAATTGTAAGACCAGTACCCGCCAGATCTGTGTTACAGGAGTTCTGTAACCACGTGACTTCAGATTTGTCGATATTAATCTTATATCCTGAGAACTTGCCAAATTCCTCAATAATATCCAAGAGAGGGTGTAAATTGGCACCCGGGTCACCTATGAAGAGCAATAGATCGTCAGCATATAATGAAAGATGCTGCCGTCGGCCGTGTATGTTTAAACCCGCACAGTGCTGTCTGATGTAGGATGCTAGGGGCTCGATGGCCAGATCAAAGAGGAGAGGAAAAAGGGGGCACCCCTGTCTCGTACCCCTCTGCAACGCAAAAGAGGGAGAAAGCCCTCCGTTTATTATGAGGGAAGCCTTGGGGGCCATGTATAATTGCTGTAAAAAGTTGGAAAAGTTACCCCGGATACCGAAGTGAGATAGTGATGTGTGTAAATGGTCCCACTCAATGCGATCAAACGCCTTTTCAGCGTCAAGCGCCAGAAGGCAAGCATCTGGCAGCTGAGAGGGGGGTTGTGCATGTGCGTTGTACCAATAATGGGTCACCACACCAAGAGTTTTCCTGATGTTCAACACTGACGATCTGCCCTTTACAAAACCAGTTTGGTCGGCATGGACTATATGTGGTAAAACGGTTGCCAATCTATCCGCCAGGATCTTCGTCAAAAGTTTATAGTCTCCATTTAACAATGAAATGGGGCGATAAGATGAGGTGAGAGTGGGATCCCTATCGGGTTTCAATAAAAGACAGATGTTGGCTTCAGAGAATCTGTCATTTATTTGCTCAGTGCCTGCCAGGTACGCAGAGTATAGGGAAGATAGGACAGGGGCCAGTTCTTCATCCAGTATTTTAAAATATTCGGCGGGTAGCCCGTCAGGGCCCGCCGCCTTGCCCAGCTTGTTCTGCCGAATGGCCTTAAGAACCTCTTGAGGAAGTATCCTAGAGTTCAAGAGGGAGGTCTGGTCCTCCGTAAGAGTAGGGAGTTGCACTGCATCCCAAAACTTATGTTTTGCTTCTGAATGAATTAATTGTTTAGAATATAGGGAAGTATAATAGTCTACAAATTCGGCCATGATGTCTTTAGAATCGACAGTTATGGTACCCTTGGATTTAATGGCTAGGATCTGGGACTTAGGCTTATAAGAGTGAACCAACTTGGCGAGTAACCTGCCAGCCTTATTACCATGCCGATAATAACGCCCCTGCCTGTGGATATTGATTTTATTGTCTTGTTGAGCGAGGTATGTATCCCTAGTTTGTTTAAGGTCATAGTACGCTTTCCTAGTCAGCAATGTAGGGGTAGATAAATATTTATTATAAGCCTCAGTGAGTTGGGAAAGAAGAGCCCCTTCCACGCTCTTAAGCTGCTTGTTATGATGCGCTGTAAAAGAGGTTATGTGGCCCCTCATCACCGCTTTGGAGGCATGCCAAAATAGATCTGGAGCACTTGAGTGGGAAGCATTGTCCGACGCGTAGTGTGTCCAGGAGGCTATTAAATGGCGACGAAACTCAATATTATTATAGAGGTGAAGAGGGAATCTCCAAGTATTATTTGGGGGCTTAGGAAGCTGAGGCTGAAGGAATAGGGTAACTGGGGCATGGTCTGAAATAGTAACTTGACCTATACCTATGAACGAGATCTGTGGCGTGATACTTGGTGCAGTCAGAAAATAGTCAATACGTGACATGGTATGATGCGTTTTAGAAAGGCAAGTGAAATCTCTCTCGACAGGGTTTCTAGCTCTCCACACATCTACCAGGTTCAAAGTTTCTTTAAAGGAGCCAATAAGGGATACCTCCCGCTTATATCTAGACATATTTATCTTCAAAGCTTTTGAGACAGAAGGGTCTCTAAACCTATCCAGGGGAAGAGCCTGAGCCAAGTTAAAATCACCTCCCATAATTATAGGAGCATTATATGTGGCCAATGTGGCTAAAAGGTTTGTCCAAAAGTCAGGGTCATATGCATTATGGCCATAAACATTGCATAGGGTGTATGTGGAAGTGTCAGTCTGAATTAAGGCAATTATAAATCTCCCCTTCTTGTCTATCTCTACCTTAGAAAAAACAACTGCCAAGCCTTTGCGCACTAGGACTGCAACCCCCCTCTTCCTACCTCTGTGGGGGAGCTTATAACCTGGCCAACCCAGCGTATTTTTAATTTCTCATGTTCCTCAGCTGTTAGTTTCGTCTCTTGGAGTAAAGCTATGTCAGCCCGTAATGAGTCTAAATGGTGAAGAATCATGCTCCTCTTTGCCGGGGATGTGATGCCCCATACATTCCAAGCAATAACTTTAATGGGAGGTGACATATCTAAAGCTTATAATGGTAATACATGTATATGCTGTGTAGTTTTGACTTTGACTTTGACGTTTATATGATGACAGTGTTTAGCCTTCGTTGGTTGGCGGTGTGGCGGAGGGGAGGGAGCCAGAGGCCCCCAGGCATAGAGTCCACAGCAGCTATAGAGGAAGCGAGAACATAAAATGGCATTAGTATTATGCTGAGGCCGAAGTTTTTCAACCACAGCTGTATAAACAGTACAAGATATTTTCAACATTCCAGAGTATAAAATAACCTTAAGAGGCTTAGCATAGATCAAGGCAATGGAGTCAGATATACAATGAATAGATTTTCTGTATTGGGACCAACAATTACCAATCACGATTGTATTTGTATTGAAAAATATGCTCAGCATTTCAAGGAGTGGTTCTACTTCAAGGGGTGTAGCGCAGGGAAGAAGAGAGGGAACAAATAAACAATGGCCAGGCAGAGTTTGAGGTGGGAGAATACATAGCATACATTCAGGAACAATACCCCTGGAACAGAGCAGCTCTACAACACCAACGGCAGTGGACCATAGAAGATGGAAGGCAGACAGGGGATCGCCATCCAATGGTGTTAGATGCAAGTCAAGGGCCAAACATGCAGGAAAGGGGGTGGGAAACCTTGAATGAGTAGGGGCTCTACCGATAACATACCTTTCTGAACCATGGGTTATGCGACGTGGGGGGTATTGCATAGTCTTAATAAGGTGGGGTGTGTAGGAGCTGGGGCTAGAGCAAACATTGAGAGTACTAAGAAAACAAACCATATAAACAACCATACTTATTATGAAATCTATGTCTCCTATGTGGGCCGGAGAGGAGACACTGCAACACCTGCAAACGTCAATGACGTAAGAGAGTATTTCAGACAGAGGCAAGTGCTCAACAGCAGAAGGGAACTCGGCGTCCAAGTGCCCCCCCTCCAAGCCCCACAGGCACACACACCAACTGAGAACTATTAACCACAACCATGGTCTCTGCAAGATAGGGACCAAACATGTCATGAGATACATTTTATGTAAAAAAAGAGAACATTGGTTCTTGTTAGAGTCTTATCAACCATTATCATGCCTTCGCTCTGTGGACAAAAATGCTTGCGCTGCTGCAGGAGAGTGGAAAGTTTTTGGGCCTGAAAGGGTCTGGATCTTAAGGGTAGCAGGAAACATAAGAGCAAATTTACGCCCCTTTTCATGCAAGGTGGAACAGAGTGAGGCAAAGTCCCTGCGTCTCTTAGTGACTTCCACCGAAAAATCTTGAAACAACAAGAGGCAGTGATCTTCATAAATGATTTCTTTAGCCGTTCTGTATGCTCTGAGAATGGCAAGCTTGTCCTGGAAATTCAAACACTTAAAGATTACTTGACGTGGTTTTTCCCTGGAGTTGTCCAGATATCTGTTAGGGCCAATTCGGTGTGATCTCTCAATATCCAGTGGGAGGCAATCCAAAGGCATGCCCAGGAGCTTTGGAAGGGTTGAGGCGGCAAAGTCCAGTAGATCTTTATCCTTGATAGATTCAGGAACACCTACAATTCGCAGGTTGTTTCGTCTACTGCGGTTTTCTAAATCTTCTACTTTATCCATTAACTGTTGATTTTGTTTCAGTAAGTGCTTCAATGAAATATCTGATTCTTGCTGCCTATCCTCAACCCCCGAAATTCTCTGTTCTGCAGCAGACATACGTGTAGAAAAGAGTCTCACCTCACTGGTCAAAGTATCAACACCAGCCTGCAAACTGTCCATCTTTGGTAAGAAAAATGCTTTAAGTTCTTGCAAGAGTGAGGAGTGGTCACCCGGTGAATTGTTTTTAATATCTGCAAGTGAGGTGTTTGCCTGAGATTCAATAAGGATTTTGTGCCTCTTGTCCTGATTTTTTGATCTTTGACTCATGGTGCTACTTGAAGGCGAAGGCAGCCTGTGAAAATACTCGTCCACTTTCATAGAACAAATTGTACAAGAGGACTAGTAGTGCAGGAACGTTATGCATAAACCACAAAGTGACACTGAAATTCTGTGAGATGCAGCGGCCCCTCAGGCTGTGAACGAGCAGGATGAGTAAGAAACAAACAAGTAAGCTGTATCCCCTCTTATCTCATATTAGAAATGTTAGTCCCAGGTGTAATAGGATAAGTTCACTGAGGTAGTTATGAAGCAGTAAAGTGTCAGGCAAATTATTCAGTTAGAAGTTATAGGCCTCGAGTGCACTCACAAGATCACATGAGACAGATGTAAAAAATTTTGCTATACCAGCTACGCAGCAAATAATAGAGAAACTCTGCCCCACTCTGAAAACATAGACCCTAGATATAGTCCTGGGAATTTTTTTTTTTTTTTAGCTATACCAGCTATGCAATAGAGCAGAATGTTCCATATGTCTAGCCCCTGTGCGGTTATAGATTGCTGAGTTTGCTCACAGCTCCAGCGCTGCAGCTCTCTGTCTCAGGCCCCCAGTTATCTATCAACTTGTGTCTTGATATAAGTTTGCTTTTCTTTTTTTTTTGTATTTACTTGCTCTCCCTTCCAAGATGAAATGAAGCAGGCCGTATTACTTAAATGCAGTCAATTGCTATCAGCATTGCTTCTAATTGAGTTAATCATTTAGCCCACAATGTCCCTTCAGGGTGCATGTTACCTGAGTACCGCTTATTATTGTCCCCTTTTCAACTGCCACAAAGACAGTTAATCCGGCTGGATCGGTATCCTATAGCGTTTCCGATATATTCCTTAGGCTGTATGATTCTGCAGCTCCGTCCGGGCTGTGGCGGTATGGAGGTAGGGAGGGATCCTCCAAGATGGCGTCCGCGAGGTCCGTTAGGTGTGCAGCGTGGCGCAGATAGAAATGCCTTCCGAGGCAAGGGCGATTTTCGGCCCTTCACGATCTAACCCTGGCCGGTTGGGGTCTTATTACATCTACCCAACAAGGCGGTAACGTGGGATAAGGCAGCCTGCAGCAGAAAATGGGATATATTCAGAGTTAAATTGCGGAGCTCTTCTCTTCTGCTGCCAGCCGCTACGTGGGTGGTGGGTTTTAATGTTGGGGGGAATTGTATTTTTTTTTACAGGCAAAAGAGCTGATGACTTTGGGGCATGCCCCACAAAAAGCCCTTTTAAGGGCTGGTAAAAGAGCTGGTTACTTTTTAATTTAGAATAGGGTAGGGACCTTTATTGTTTTGGGGGGCTTTTTATTTTATTAGGGGACTTAGAGTAGGTGTAATTAGTTTAAAATTCTTGTAATATTTTTTTTTTTTGTAATTTAGTGTTTGTTTGTTTTTGTAATTTAGTTTAGTTTATTTAATTGTTAGGTAATTGTAGGTAATTTATTTAATTAATTTATTGATAGTGTAGTGTTAGGTTTAATTGTAACTTAGGTTAGGATTTATTTTACAGGTAATTTTGTAATTATTTTATCTAGGTAGCTATTAAATAGTAAATAACTATTTAATAGCTATTGTACCTAGTTAAAATAAATACAAAGTTGCCTGTAAAATAAATATAAATCCTAAAATAGCTACAATATAATTATTCGTTATATTGTAGCTATATTAGGGTTTATTTTACAGGTAAGTATTTAGCTTTAAATAGGAATACTTTATTTAATAAGAGTTAATTTATTTTGTTAGATTAAAATTATATTTAATTTAGGGGGGTGTTAGGGTTAGGGTTAGACTTAGCTTTAGGGGTTAATACATTTATTAGATTAGTGGCGAGGTCCGGTCGGCAGATTAGGGGTTAATACTTGTAGTTAGGTGTTGGCAATATTGGGGGTGGCAGATTAGGGGTTAATAAATATTATGTAGGTGTCGGCGATGTTAGGGGCAGCAGATTAGGGGTTCAAAGGGATAATGTAGCTTGCGGCGGTGTACGGAGCGGCAGATTATGGGTTAATTGTGTAATGCAGGTGTCAGCGATAGCGGGGGCGGCAGATTAGGGGTTAATTAGTGTAAGGTTAAGGGTGTTTAGACTCGGGGTTCATGTTAGGGTGTTAGGTGCAGACTTAGAGAGTGTTTCCCCATAGGAAACAATGGGGCTGCGTTGGGAGCTTAACGCTGCTTTTTTGCAGGTGTTAGGTTTTTTTCAGCTAACACTGCCCCATTGTTTCCTATGGGGGAATCGTGCACGAGCACGTTTTGCCAGCTTACCGCTACCGTAAGCAACGCTGGTATTGAGGGTTGAAGTGGCGGTACATTCGGCTCAACGCACCCTTTTTGGAGCCTAACACAGCCCTTCAGACAACTCTAAATACCAGCGTTGTTTGGGAGCAGTGGTAGGAAAAAAAGCTGCGTTAGCTACGCAGATCTTTACCGACAAAACTCTAAATCTAGGCATAAGTGTTTTATCAACACCACTTAATTTTAAGGCCTATAAAAGAAATATTATAATTTCGTTTGGTCTATTATGTTACAAAAATGGACCCAAATGAAATAAAAAATGAATTTACAAATATCCATCAAAAATTTGAATATTTAGCCAGGGCTTTAACTGAAGTGCAAACAGAAAATACAGCGTTAAAAGCTCTAGTCAAGGACTGTATGCCTTCCAAAAGCACAGAAGTTCCTGAACCTCATATACACTACCCACATCCCTTCACAGGAAAACGTAGTGAGTTTAGAGACTTCAAAAATGCCTGTAATCTCCTTTTTTCTCTTAGACCTAAAACATACCACGCTGAGAGGATCAAGGTATGCACCACCATATCTTTCCACCAAGGAGAACCCAGGTCTTGGGCCAATAGGTTCTTTGAGAATAACCATCCGATCCTAGACTCATTACAGGATTTCTTTCAAGCGATCACAGGTTTATACGAGGACTCCCACACTCAAATAAACGCTGAGACCAGATTAAGATTCCTAAAACAGGAAAAAAGAAATGTGGAAGAATATATAACCGAGTTCCAGATGTGGGCTGATGACTCGCAATGGAACAAGATCAGTTTAAAAAAACTATTTAGATTGGGACTTTCAGAGATACTTAAGGACAAATTATCCCGCTTAGAGATTCCGGAGACTTTAAACGCACTTATAAAATTAAGCACTGCACTTGACAGAAGAATCCTTGAAAGGAGGGCAGAAAAGGCAACATATGACTCCACTCCTAAATGTTCCTACTCTTATACACCGACTCAGGAAAGAGTATCTTCCAACCAAACACCTATGGAAATTGGTGCTATTAAGGGTCCTCTATCACCCGAGGAGAAAGCTAGAAGAAGATTGGAGAATCTTTGCCTTTACTGTGGTCATAAAGAGCATACCGTTACCAACTGCCCATTGTTACAGAAGCAGAAGAAGGGTAAGCCATTAAAGAACCATAATATTTTTAGTATTTCAAAGAATTTCCAATTGACTTTAACCCTTTCTTTACAGTGGGATCAGAAAAACGTTTGTACTAGCGCCTTGATCGATTTAGGGGCCACTGGAAATTATATAGATTCCACTTTTGTTGAAATTAATAAAATCCCTATTATTTGCAAACCAAATCCTATTTCTGTTAAACTTATTGATGGATCTCTTATTCAAAAGGGTCCTATTACACACCAGACTATCCCTATATTACTCTCGACTGACAAAGGACATACCGAATATCTCACTTTTGATTTAATTCCCATTTATATGCACTCACTTATAGGTTACTCCTATAGGTTACTCCTGGTTACAAAAGCATAACCCTACTATTGACTGGTCTAAAACTGAATTAACACTTAACTCCTCCTACTTTTCAAAGACCTGTTATCCATACCACATTATTTCTACACTCAAACATGAATTACCTTGTATTTATCAGGACCTGGCAGAAGTGTTTGACATGAAAGAGGCAGAAAATCTTCCTCCCCACAGAGAATTCGATTGCCCCATTGATCTAGTACCAGGTTCTCAAATACCACATGGAAAAATATACCCTTTATCACAAGATTAATTGGTCTACCTAAGATCCTCTCTAGACGATAATCTCCGTAAGGGATTTATTTCACATTCCACGTCTCCAGAAGCTGCTGGAATGTTTCTAGTTCGTAATAAAGATGGTACCATACGTCCCATCATAGATTATAGAGCCTTAAATAACATTACCATCAAGAACAGATACCCCTTACCCCTAATACCCGAACTCCTAGAACGTTTACATGAAGCTACCATATATTCTAAATTAGATCTAAAGGGGGCGTATAACTTGATAAGAATGAAAGATGGGCATGAATGGAAAACCACATTTAGAACTCGTTATGGGCTTTTCCAATATAACGTAATGCCATTCGGACTGAGCAACGCCCCCGCAACGTTCCAACACTTTATTAATGAAATATTCCACGACTTAATGGATATCTGTGTCATTATTTATTTAGATGATATCTTAATATACTCAAAGACACCACAAGAACATGAAAAACATGTTCGTTGGGTCCTTACACGACTGAAAGAACATAAACTCTATGCTAAATTAGAGAAATGTGTTTTTCACATAACAGAGATTAAGTTCTTAGGATATATAATCACCCCAAACAAGATCCAAATGGATCCGGAAAAAATCTCAGCTATTATAAATTGGCCTGTACCTACTTCTGTGAAATCTTTACAAATATTTATTGGTTTCGCAAATTTCTATAGAAAATGTATTAAAAATTTTTCCATTATAGTGAAACCCTTAACACAGTTAACAAGTATAAAACAAAGATTCAAATGGTCAGAAAAAGCACAAGATACCTTTGACCATCTTAAGAATCTGTTCACCACAGCACCAATATTTTTTTTTTATTTTTTTTATTGAGGTGATAAACAAGTTCTGAAAATATACATATCAGAAAATCAACAATTTGTTACAGCTTCAAAACGGACTAACAAATAAATGAGAGAGTGATTATTAAGCTTTACATAGCAGACTGATATGAATGTACAATCATAAGCACCTCATTTTGTTTTTACAGTTTCACAGTGTCCTTTATAGATTACAGATCCAACAAGGGAACCAAGATCTGTGTGGTAGGATCCAGGGCACTTCATGCATACTATGAAACAAATAGGAGAACAATTGTCATAGAAAAAGAGAATAAAATATAAAAAGTTACATTTCAGTATATATGAACGCACCATAACATTTCTTTATATTTGGGGCCTGAAGAGTCTTTCATTGTACATATTAACCCCTTAAGGACCAGCGACGTACCCTGTATGTCGCTGGCCTTTTTTTGGGACTTGATTGTTTTATAGTGCGGTCTTGCCACCAGCGTTGAGACTGCTCTATTCCACAAAGCCTTCTGGAGGGAGGGCATTAATAGCGTGTTCTTGCTAGACTTGTGCTTTTATGTCCTGAAAAAACCCTTAACGACCGGTGACATACAGGGTACATTGTGGTCATTAAGGGGTTAAAGAAAAGCTTTAATCCGGGCTCTTCAGACTGGGCAAAGACTGCAAAAACTCTGCCAGAAAGTAATGTGGAGGAGAGATTACTCGCCCTTCACCGCATTGAAGGGGGGGGGGGGGCAGAGATTAGACTAGCACTATGTTTCCTCTCAACTTCTGACCTGTACAGTAAACAGGCACACAATGTAGTGATGACGGAGTATAAACATATAAGCGTAGATAAACTATACTCACTGGAGTCTATATCAACATCAGTACCTATTTGATTGGCTGCTGCAACACTATATGAAATCTATACCATAACTATTATATTCTGACTGCACTAGTAAACATAGAGTAACATTGTAGTAGCTAGACTTAGGCTAAAACTACATTTGAAGATAAATGCTAAGTTAGACTCACAGATATAGGTAGCAGAGGCTTACTCAGAATAACAATGCATCATTTTAGGCATCTCCCCCTGCCCAACACTAATATAATGCTAGGTTCTGACATTCAGAGTAGCACTTTGTATCACAAATTTGCACACTAGGCAACAAGAGTGCATACAGACTTCAACAGGGTGAGAGAGGAGCAGCTTATATATGAAAAGTAAATAAATTCCTACAGTTATAATGTTATACACAATAGACTACAGACCTAGACTATAGACAGGCAGGCAATCTCACTATGGCAGATTCTGAAAGGCAATATATTCTGGTAGCCATATAAACACTGGCATCTATGTAAATGGTTGCTTCAGGTCTACTTGAGAGTTACGCTGTAGCTAGTATGTTCTGACTGCACTAGAAAACATAAAATAGCAGTGTAGCCACTTAACACCATTTATAACTAAACACAGAGAGAATAGTTGAGTGAGACTCAAAGTTCTGTGTAGTGGAGGCTGATTCAAGTTAACAAGGCATCATTTTATGCATCTCCCCCTGCTGAATATTTATGCAATGTCAGGGTCTAACTTAAAAAAGAAAAAGGGTAAAGCACTCAAACATCACTTCACAACATCCATACACATACCAGCTAGTTAAATTGCATGCAAACTTCAGGAGATATACAGGAAAGCAGCATATAAATGAGAAGTAAATAATTCCCTACAGTGAAGGACATAACAAAGGGTAGGAACAATTAATAATGTGTTAGAGGATACTGCAGGGCATATATCAAGGTAACAAACATACTTAGATAACTTAACATTTACAACTATTGCTAATAAGTCCTTGTTACATCAACACACAACAAAGCAGGGCCTTGCTAAATAGTACTCAGTCTATATAAGTGCTGGGGAAACTTATTGCATATAATTGGTATTTTGCATTCTTTAACGTGGGGTACTAAGGACCATTACTGACAGGTCCTCCATTACTCTGCACTTAAAGGAAACATCAAAAGGGTTTAGTCTCAATATATACACAGTCTCAGATAGTTATCTTCATTAATGCAGATTCTTTGGGTACAACTATAGTGAAATTATTCAGCAAAAACTGAATTTTAAGCAGAAGCGGTTTCAATAGACAAGATTGTATCCTGAACACTTAGTAGTCACTCCTATAGTAAAAATTATCACCAAACTCCAGTTTTTATATTAGCCTCAGAGAGCCAGAAATCCTCACATCACGGGGTCATCAAGAGAAAGATAATTTTCTTAGACAGAACCTCTGAGCCGTTCCTCTCAAGGCCCCAGATCATGCAGACCTCCAAGGCAGTACTCCAACATGAGGCCGACAGCGATTTAATCACAGCAATAGGGCCACACTCACGGAAGCCAGTCACTCTCCCTCCTACACTTGACTCAGCGGCAGTAATCTTCACAAGGTTCAGCACATTGCGATCCAGCAGGACCGGGACTTCGCAAACAGATCCATCCGGCAGTTGCTCCATATCAGGGAGATCAGGCACTATGTGGAAATCCCCTGCACTTAACTGCATGTTTCCAGGTTCTTCACTGATATCCACTTCTCCCTCCTCACCAGTGACGGCAGGTTTCCCTGTTACGCGTGCCAATTCAATCCTTGTCAATAGGTCATCAAGTCTATTGAGGATCCGTTGCTCGTATTCAGCAAATAGAGTCTGTAGTGTGGCGCAGTTGTCTTTCCCCATATTCAATTTGGGGCCTGCTGATTTTCCAAAAATGTTAACACATCAATAAAATCACCTTGTATGTTACAGCCAGATGTTTTACATTATCCTCCTGAGGTTCTTAATGATAGCCTGATATCCAAATATTGATCCACAGAAGAAAAACTTGGTAAATTGAAAATAAAATCAGGAGCCTCATAAATGCACGTCTCATTGCTTTGGCTGCTGGCTCTGCCCCCCAGCACCAATATTATCATTACTGAACTATGAGTTACAGTTCCTACTAGAGGTAGATGCCTCTAATACCGGAATAGGTGCAATCTTATCCCAACAAAACAAGGATAAGACAGAGATGCATCCCATAGTGTTTTATTCAAGAATGCTTAAAAGTGCCGAAACTAATTACAGTGTGGGTGATAAAGAACTTCTAGCTATAAAAAGCTCCCTAGAACATTGGAGGCACCTTTTAGAAGGATCCAAAGTTCCATTTATGATCTTCACAGATCATAAAAACTTGGAATATCTTAAAAGAAACAAAACATTAACTGCTCGACAAGCACGTTGGTCCCTATTCCTTGACCGTTTTAACTTTTTAATCACCTACAAGCCTGGAAGCCAAAATACAAAAGCTGATGCTCTATCATGAATACATGATACTGCGCCTCAAGAATTTCCTGATCAGACTATCTCCCCGGAAAAAATCATAGGGATATTGACACCCATTGAAGAGGATATACTTAAGGCTTTAAACCAAGACCCCACTCCACCAAGTATTTGCAAGGAAGACCCACTGACTGGACTCTTCTATCATGATACCAAGTTATACATCCCGGAGAGTATCGGGACATCAATCCTGGCCCGGACCCATGATGCAACTCTATCCGGTCATCCCGGTATCCAAAAAACGATTGATTTAACAAGAAGAAGTTTATGGTGGCCTGGGATGAACCATTTTATATATGATTATGTATCAAAATGTGACAATTGTGCTAGAAATAAATTGGACCATAAAAGACCTATTGGTCTCCTGTTGCCTCTGCCCATTCCTGATAAACCATGGAGTACTATTGCCATGGACTTTATTGTGGAGTTACCAAATTCTCAGCAATTCAACACAATAATGGTAATAGTTGACCATTTAACAAGATTAGGTCACTTTATACCTCTAAAAGGACTACCAACAGCCCTAACGACAGCTAAGGTATTCCTTGAACAGATTGTAAGATTACATTGTCTGCCTTCTATCATAATCACTGATCGAGGCACACAATTTACCTCCTCTTTTTGGAGGTCTCTATGCAAACTATTGAAAATCGACTCATGTTATTCCTCAGTCTTTCACCCACAAACCAATGGCTTAACAGACAGACTTAACCAGACTATAGAACAGTACTTACGTTGTTATATATCACACTTACAAGACGACTGGATGGCATACCTCCCAATGGCCGAATTCTCTTACTATAATGCAATATCAGCCTCCATAAAGGTATCCCCATTTTATGCGACTTATGGATATCATCCTAATACCATTACCCTATCTAATAAAGTAGTGAATTCACCCAAGGATCTAGAATTCTCCTCCAAATTACAAGAAAGAATGGAGCTACTTAAAAAACATCTAGCTGAAGCAAAAGAGTATCAAAAGAAAAATTATGACCAAAGACATAGAACAAGCCCCGAATATAAGATTGGAGATTTAGTCTTACTATACACTAAAAACCTAAAGTTACACGTGCCATGTAAGAAATTAGCAAATCAATATTTGGGCCCATTTATTGTAGAACAAGTTATCAACACCAATGCTGTTAAACTTCGATTGCAAAAAGATTATAGAATGCACCCAACTTTTCATGTTTCTTTATTGAAACCCTACGATTCTCTACCCAACACCTCTAACCCTTCTCCTCCACCTATTGTTATCGATGATCAAGAAGAATATGAGGTTGAAGCTATTCTGGACTCAAGAGTAAAAGGACGCCGACTCAAATATCTCATTAAATGGAAAGGTTATGGACCAGAAGAGAATTTTTGGCAGGTTCATTCCAAGATACGTTCACCTCAATTGATAGGTTCCTTTCACAAACGATACCCACTCAAGCCCCATCTGGAATCCGCGGGGGTGATTCCTTGAGAAGGGGGACATGTGATGTACCTTTAAGATAGATAGGATTCTATCAGCCAATCGGAATTAAGGTAGGAAAAATCTGATTGGCTGAACGGAACAGCCAATAGAATGCAAGCTCAATCTGATTGACTGATTGGATCAGCCAATCCGATTGAACTTGAATCTGATTGGCTGATTCAATCAGCCAATCAGATTTTTCCTACCTTAATTCCGATTGGCTGATAGAATCCTATCAGCCAATCGGAATTCGAGGGACGCCATCTTGGATGACGTCACTTAAAGGAACCTTCATTCGTCGGGAGTCGCCGGAAGAAGAGGATGGATCCGCGTCAGCTGCTTCAAGATGGTCCCGCTCCACGCCGGATGGATGAAGATAGAAGACGCCGCCTGGATGAACATGTCTACCGGTCCGGATGTCCTCTTCTTGCCGGATAGGAGGAAGACTTCAGACCATCTTCTGGACCTCTTCTTTCCGGATAGGATGAAGACTTCGGACCCTCTTCTGGACGGATCGGTGATACCCGGCGTGGTGAAGATAAGGTAGGAAGATCTTCTGGGGCTTAGTGTTAGGTTTTTTAAGGGTTGTTTGGGTTAGATTAGGGGTATGTGGGTGGTGGGTTGTAATGTTGGGGGGGGGTGTTGTATGTGTATTTAAATGCAAAAGAGCTGTTTTCTTTGGGGCATGCCCCGCAAAAGGCCCTTTTAAGGGCTGGTAAGGTAAAAGAGCTGTTAAATTTTTATTTTAGAATAGGGTAGGGCATTTTTTTATTTTGGGCGGCTTTGTTATTTTTTAGGGGGCTTAGAGTAGGTGTAATCAGTTTAAAATTCTTGTAATCTTTTTTTATTTTTTGTAATTTAGTGTTTTGTTTTTTTTGTAATTTAGTTTAGTTGATTTAATTGTAGATAATATTAGATAGTTTAGTTAATTAATTTATTGATAGTGTAGGTTTAATTGTAACTTAGGTTAGGATTTATTTTACAGGTAATTTTGTAATTATTTTAACTAGGCAGCTATTAAATAGTTATTAACTATTTAATAGCTGTTGTACCTAGTTAAAATAAATACAAAGTTGCCTGTAAAATAAATATAAATCCTAAAATAGCTACAATATAATTATTTGTTATATTGTAGCTATATTAGGGTTTATTTTACAGGTAAGTATTTAGCTTTAAATAGGAATAATTTATTTAATAAGAGTTAATTTATTTGGTAAGATAAAAATTATATTTAACTTAGGGGGGTGTTAGTGTTAGACTTAGCTTTAGGGGTTAATACATTTATTAGAGTAGCGGCGAGGTCTGGTTGGCAGATTAGGGGTTAATACTTGAAGTTTGGTGTCGGCGATGTTAGGGAGGGCAGATTAGGGGTTAATAAAATTTATTATAGGGTTTTTGAGGCGGGAGTGAGGCGGTTTAGGGGTTAATACATTTTTTATAGTGGCGGCGAGGTCCGGTCAGCAGATTAGGGGTTAATAAGTGTAGGTAGGTAGCGGCGATGTTGGGGGGGCAGATTAGGGGGTAATAAATATAATATAGGGGTCGGCGATGTTAGGGGCAGCAGATTAGGGGTACATAGGGATAATGTAGGTTGCGGCGGTGTACGGAGCAGCAGATTAGGGGTTAATAATAAAATGCAGGGGTCAGCGATAGCGGGGGTGGCAGATTAGGGGTTAATAAGTGTAAGGTTAGGGGTGTTTAGACTCAGGGTACATGTTAGGGTGTTAGGTGCAGACTTAGGAACTGTTTCCCCAAAGGAAACAATGGGGCTGCGTTAGGAGCTGAACGCTGCTTTTTTGCAGGTGTTAGGTTTTTTTTCAGCTCAAACTGCCCCATTGTTTCCTATGGGGGAATCGTGCACAAGCACGTTTTTGAAGCTGGCCGCGTCTGTAAGCAACGCTGGTATTGAGAGTTGAAGTGGCGGTAAATATGCCTGTACGCTCCCTTTTTGGAGCCTAACGCAGCCCTTCAGAGAACTCTAAATACCAGCGTTGTTTGAAAGGTGCGGGGGGAAAAAAACACGCGTAGCTAACGCACCCCTTCTAACGCAAAACTCTAAATCTAGGTGTATGTGTTTTATCAACACCACATATAATTACAACAGGAAAGTTACAGCCCAGAAAGGCATCACAGTGTTAGGACCAGTCAACATTGGGACAACTTGTAGGTTGGTTCCTGTCTTAAGCAAATATGAGCTTACATGATTTCCTTTTTTTTATTTTGCAATATTTAAAATGTTTTGATAATATAGAAGGGGATGTGTGCCAATATTCTATTTTGTGTAATTATTTGGTTGGTTGATTGCACCCCTAAGAAGTAATAATTATAAAATAATTTTGTAAGGTGTGCAGAAACATTTGTATTTCTATTTAAACAAACAACCAAGATTTGTGAGAACTGAGAACTAAGCAAAGGCTAGACTAGCCAACCTCACTAACTGCACTTCTCACAACTTGTGCAGTTAACTAGGACTACAAGAGAAAAACAACGGGTGGAGGTGGCGCCTACGGCTGTCTAGCTATAGAATAAAATTGTGAATAACTAAATTTAATAAATACTTTTTATTAAAAATTGCGTGTATAATCTTTATAAAACTAGCGTTTATAGTTTCTATAGTTTTTTATAAAAAAGGCATTGCAAGATTCTAAAATAAAAATGTTTGTATTTTATTAATAGAAAGATAATCCTTTAAAATATACTTAATAAATGGAAAAATGTTCTAAAAATCTAACACCGGTGTTATATTTAAAAAGCTTCAAATGCTATTCATTTCAATCAATAAACACTTCAGATTATAAACAGAATAAAACAGATCTATGTAACTCACTCTCATACATATAAACGGATTTGCATACAATTTTACATGAACATATTCGTCAGTGGTTAATATATCAATGCATAGATCATTGTATGAAGATGCAAAAGGTCTAAGTTGGTTTAGGCTAATATTCAAATAGCCACAATAGCACTGTCCAATTTTGAATTTCGAGTTTAAATTTTCCTCGATGTTACAAAGGAAGTGGTAATGTGTCAAATAAAGTCTCAAGCAGTGTCTCTCACTAACCCAATGATGCAACTGTGGGGGCGGAGTCTCTTTTTCTGCCGCTTGTATTTGAAAGTGATATATATCCAATTAGGGAAGTTCAATTGGAAATAAAGTCTCTATTTCAAGTGTGCACACTTACGATGTTTTTCTCAGCTCCTATTATAAGCTCCTACCATTGACTTGCTTGTACATAAGATTTAGGTCACAAGTAGTATAGCGGTTCTGGGAGCTGGAGCAGGTCGCAGACGATCAACTGAATGTCCTCCTTTGTGTCGGGTAACAGGTTTCTACGCGTTTCGGCTCTCCAGGGAGCCTTTGTCAAGATACCTGTTTCCGGCTGTCTTCCTCTATTTAAAGGTTTTTTTTTGTGATTAACCCTATATTGTCCGTTTGTCATTTGTTTGTAATTATCATTTGTTTCACATATAAACCAACTTCTTTCCCCTTTTAGACCTTAAAATCATACTCAGTGTTCAATAACTTCATCAACGTTATCTTGATATTAGTACCTAACAATATATGAGGTGCAACTGTTCTCGGATCTCATGTTTTAAAACAAATAATAACAATCTATAAATTCTATTGTCATATAGCAATCTGCATTTGCCTATGTGAATAGTTACAAATATACAATTATTAATAAAAAGTATTACCAAAACATATATATATACATATATATATATATATATATATATATATAAAATATAGTTTACATTAGCCCCTTAAAAGGAGATCAGAAATACCTCAGAGACCAAACTAGAGGGGGAAGAAGGGTTAATCATCAATCATGGGTTAATTATAACGAACATGATAATTCATATAGAGATAGAAACGGATATAGAGACCACAGACATAAAGATTCTATATATCAACAAGAGGATTACTATCCTGACCATAGAAATAATGGAATTCAATATTCTAATTATCACAGGAATAACTACCAAAGAGACACAAACAAATACTATAGACAATATGAAAATAATAGGCAACACCATCGGGGTTGGTACTATAGGAACAGGGATTTTAACGAACCAAAGATAGGTACAAATAAAAAGAGAGTAGAAACAGTACAGGAAAATTGGCGAATTCCAACTCACAATAGATTTAATACATTGGATGAACAAGTAGAACAATCACCATCTAGAGCAGGTACATCGAGGGATTTTTTAGAGATGGGCCGAGAGAGAAACCACGACCCACCGAAAGGAAAAAGGAGAAGAGAGGGAGAAGAGGGGGTAGAACAAAGGGACTATTAAATTAACCTATAATTGAAAAACAAAAAAAAGATAATACCGAAATAGATAACAATGAAATAAGCAATAATGGTATTTTCAATCTCAGTGATGTAAAACTGACTGTAACACAAGAAAAAATACTCAATAAAGGGTTAACATTTGCCCCCACATCCAATTTGAATAAATTTGAACATTACATTAATATAAATCAATTTGTAAGAAAATTAACTCTTAAAAAATACTTTATAAAAAATCCAATTGCTTCTGACAAATCTGCTGAGAGAAATAGTAAAGAATATATCCATACTGACTTCAAACCTAAGTCCCACTTTTTTCCCACCCAAGAAAAGGGTAATTATATAGAATCTTTTGAGAAGTTAGTAAAACAAGACCTAGAAAAAATCAACACGAAACAAAAAAATCCAAATTGGAACTTAAGTTTAAAAGAAAAAACAGTATTGAAAGAATTACAAGCGAGAACAGATATTGTGATAAAACAGGCAGATAAAGGGGGGTGTAGTAATTATGAATAGTGGTTATTATACAACCGAAGCCTATAGATTAATTAATGATAAAACAACATATAGGAAGCTGTTAAGTGATCCCGGTGATGAATATCAGGGTAAATTAAAAGAAATGCTTGATGAAGCTAAAGCTATGAGTTTGTTAACAGAATCAGAATATAAGTTCTTACTAATAAAGAATTTTAGAACACCCATCTTTTACTTCCTCCCAAAAATTCATAAAAATATAAAAGAACCACCGGGACGTCCTATTATATCAGGCATTGATTCGATCACTTCTAACCTATCCCAATTTATTGACCATTTTTTACAAAACTATGTAAAAGAACTACCCTCTTACATTTCTGATTCCGCAGACTTCCTAAGAGTCCTAAGGGACATAAAATGGAAAGATAATTTTGTGCTGGTCACCTGCGATGTCAGCTCGTTATATACTAATATAGAAAATACTTTAGGAGTTGAAGCTATTAAGTACTATTTTAGTAGAGATTCAGAAATAAATAGTAGTCAAAGCGAATTTTTATTGGATTGTATTAAATTCATATTGAATAAAAATTATTTTAAATTTGAAAGTGGATTTTATTTGCAGGTCAAAGGTACGGCTATGGTCACAAGGTTCGCACCCAGTTATGCAAATTTATTTATGGGGATATTTGAAAACGAGGTGATTAACCAATCCCCGTGGGGTGCGAACCTTGTGCTCTATAGACAATATAATGATGACCTGTTCTTTATATGGAAGGGCGACACAGAATTACTGAATTTGTTCATGGAGGATCTTAACTGTAACCGTTTTGGACTCCAATTTACCTATGAAAGTAGCAAACAGAAAATCAGCTTCCTTGACATTGAGATAGAGGTAAAGAATAATGAGTTAAAAACCAAGACTTTTTTTAAAAAAGTCGACTCCAACAATTATATAGACTCTAAGAGCTGTCATCACATAAGATGGAAAAATAATATCCCAAAAGGTCAGTTATTACGTGTGAGAAGGAACTGTACAGACTTGGTTGACTATGAAAAACAGTCCAAAACGTTAATACAACGATTTGGACAAAAAGGATATAACACCAAGAAAATTACAGACACAGCCAATGAAATTAAGCAGTTAGATAGGAATAAATTACTTCAAAAGAAGGAAAAAAATAGAGATATTAATGAGTCAAATAGGTTATTGGAGGTACCAATAATTACAACCTACTCGGCCCAACACAAGGAGTTCCAGAGAGTCGTAAATAAACATTGGCATCTTCTATTAAAGGATCCACTAATAGGACAAACCCTAGGGAGAACCCCGAGATTTATATATAGAAGGGCAAAGAATCTCAAAACAATATTGGCTCCGAGTGAATTTAAAGGTAAAGGAAAGATGTGTAATAAGGGCTTCAGAAATCTTAAAGGAGAGAAAATCGAAGGGTTTTATCCCTGCCACTACTGCAAATCGTGTAAATATAGCAATAAATTAAAAGAAATTAAGTCAGAGAAAGACGGGAGAACTATTAAAATAAGAGATATCATTAGATGATACAATACTGTATAAACACTTTAAGGAAATACATAAAGGCAAAGTGGAAACAATGAAATTTTGGGGAATTAAAAAAATTTCCCAGGATGGTAGGAGAGGGAACATTGGAAAGAAATTACTCAAACAAGAAGCAGAATTTATTTTTAACTTTGGAACATTACACCCAAAAGACTAAATAGCGAACTAGATCTGAATTCCCTCATCTAATTAAATATAAAATTTAAATTGAACTGACATTGATATATAGAATACCATAAATTGATCCACTTAGTTACACACAGAATTGAATAGAGTCAGGCTGCCCAATAAGAAAGGTATAAAACATCTGAAGTTTAAAAACTTTTTCCATAACCTCCATTCAATAAATGTAATATAAATAAGAAAACATAATATAAAGATGGATCTGATATTTAGAATGTTGCTCTCTGAATGGAATATATTAGAGCTTGAATTCGATAGAATGGCTATTAATATACAATTATCTGGAATATATACATTTATTATTTTAATCTTGAGATTTAACCCTAAATATTTATAAGTATTTTAAGACCTAAAGTTTTACTTCCACCTTAAGAATTTAATAAGAGATGTGCATTAGAACAATTAGTCAATTATAAAAAGTGACCTGATAAGGGAAACCATTGTAGCACAATGGTATAATGATAAGCCTTCCACCCGTAAGGCCACAAGTTCGAATCTGACCGAAGTTCATAGGAAGATAATATATAAGTTTTTAGAATGTAATCACAACTAGGAATAATAAGGATATATAATAGCTAGAAATTACTATAAAAAGAGAAACCACTATAGCACAGTGGTTTAGTCGTTAGTCTCTACACCCTGAAGCAATGAGTTCTAATCCACCCTGTTTTGTGAGATACTCATAATTTTCAATTATATTAATGGAATTAAATAAGTTTATCTAACAGTCCAAAAGGATAGAAAATAGAACAACCCTGATAGTATAATGGTAGTGTCATTGGTTTACTAACCATGAAGTCCCCAGTTCAAATCCAACCTTTTAAGGGGCTAATGTAAACTATATTTTATATATATATATATATATATATATATATATATATATATATATATATATATATGTATATATATGTTTTGGTAATACTTTTTATTAATAATTGTATATTTGTAACTATTCACATAGGCAAATGCAGATTGCTATATGACAATAGAATTTATAGATTGTTATTATTTGTTTTAAAACATGAGATCCGGGAACAGTTGCTCCTCATATATTGTTAGGTACTAATATCAAGATAACGTTGATGAAGTTATTGAACACTGAGTATGATTTTAAGGTCTAAAAGGGGAAAGAAGTTGGTTTATATGTGAAACAAATGCTAATTACAAACAAATGACAAACGGACAATATAGGGTTAATCACAAAAAAAAACCTTTAAATAGAGGAAGACAGCCGGAAACAGGTATCTTGACAAAGGCTCCCTGGAGAGCTGAAACGCGTAGAAACCTGTTACCCGACACAAAGGAGGACATTCAGTTGATCGTCTGCGCCCTGCTCCAGCTCCCAGAACCGCTATACTACTTGTGACCTAAATCTTATGTACAAGCAAGTCAACGGTAGGAGCTTATTATAGGAGCTGAGGAAAACATCGTAAGTGTGCACACTTGAAATAGAGACTTTATTTACAATTCAACTTCCCTAATTGGATTTATATCACTTTCAAATACAAGCGGCAGAAATAGAGACTCCGCCCACACAGTTGCATCATTGGGTTAGTGAGAGACACCGCTTGAGACTTTATTTGACACATTACCACTTCCTTTGTAACATCGAGGAAAATTTAAACTCGAAATTCAAAATTGGACAGTGCTATTGTGGCTATTTGAATATTAGCCTAAACCAACTTAGACCTTTTGCATCTTCATACAATGATCTATGCATTGATATATTAACCACTGACGAATATGTTCATGTAAAATTGTATGCAAATCCGTTTATATGTATGAGAGTGAGTTACATAGATCTGTTTTATTCTGTTTATAATCTGAAGTGTTTATTGATTGAAATGAATAGCATTTGAAGCTTTTTAAATATAACACCGGTGTTAGATTTTTAGAACATTTTTCCATTTATTAAGTATATTTTAAAGGATTATCTTTCTATTAATAAAATACAAACATTTTTATTTTAGAATCTTGCAATGCCTTTTTTATAAAAAACTATAGAAACTATAAACGCTAGTTTTATAAAGATTATACACGCAATTTTTAATAAAAAGTATTTATTAAATTTAGTTATTCACAATTTTATTCTATAGCTAGACAGCCGTAGGCGCCACCTCCACCCGTTGTTTTTCTCTTGTATTTCTATTTAAAGGAAGACTAACCATCTTCATGGTTTCTAGCACCCCATCCCACACAGTTGCTCAGGTGCTCTTATTATAGTGCATTGGAAGTGTGTATAAAGCCAGAGAGGCTCATTCTTAGATGCATAGGTTATATATGTGTTTATTTTTAATTTATGAATGTTTTGACAATAAACTACAGTGAGCGTTGATGCTGCCAAGGCAAATGTGTTGTTTATTTTACCTGAGCTCTTCTAAGAATGTTTGAATTAATTAATTAAATCACTGAACTTGCTGAGGGCAGCAGTGTTCATTTTCATTTATATCACATTCCATATTATTCGCAAGCTGCAGGTTTGGTAGAGCAATTAAATGGTTTATTATTAACAGCACTTGAAAATGTTAAATAAGTGAGAATATGGACGATGGAAAGATAATCTCTCACAAGCTTTACAGATTATTAATAACTGTCCCTATGTACATTTGCAGATACATTGGAAGGGCAGTAATGTACAACAAGTTCCCACTTTAGTGGATACTGGGGCGGAGGCTATTTTAATTTATGGCAATCCTAGAAAAGAAAACATTTGGAAGGGCAGTAATGTACAACAAGTTCCCACTTTAGTGGATACTGGGGCGGAGGCTATTTTAATTTATGGCAATCCTAGAAAAGAAAACATTTTTTTTAAAGGGGCAGAAGTTAGCCAGGAGAGGTAGAATTAATTAAAACTGGAGAGGAATGCCAGATACCTCCTGAATACTATGGGCAATTGGCCTCAAGATCTAGCTTAGCTATGAGGGGTATATCAGTACTAGGAGGAGTTATAGATGCTGATTATCAAAGAGAAATTAAAGTAATTTTAGTGAAAATGGAAAACAAATATTATATATTCAAGAAGGGGACAGAATAGCTCAGTTGTTGATAATTCCATTGTTCATGGCAACTATGAAAGAGGGTGAACCCCCAACTACATTAACAGTGAGAGGGGATAAGGGCTTTGGGTCATCAAATATTAAAAATGAAGGTGCTAAAATATGGATTTAAAATCTTCAAGGACCACCAGATGTGGCTGAAGTAATTGATGTAGGCAATGATCAAACTTTATTAGTTATGAGAACAGGTAAAAAACAATCGGCTAGATTTAGAGTTTTGTCGGTAACGACCCGCGTATCTAACGCTGGCTTTTTTCTGGCCGCACCTTTAAAATAACTCTGGTATTGAGAGTCCACAGAATGGCTGTGTTAGGCTCCAAAAAAGGAGCATAGAGCATATTTAACGCAACTGCAACTCTCGATACCAGAGTTGCTTACGGACGCGGCCAGCCTCAAAAACGTGCTCGTGCACGATTCCCCCATAGGAAACAATGGGACTGTTTGAGCTGAAAAAAAACCTAACACCTGCAAAAAAGCTGCGTTCAGCTCCTAACGCAGCCCCATTGTTTGCTATGGGGATCATCCAATCGGATTGAACTTGATTCTGATTGGCTTATTCCATCAGCCAATCAGAATATTCCTACCTTAATTCCGATTGGCTGATAGAATCCTATCAGCCAATCGGAATTCGAGGGACGCCATCTTGGATGACGTCATTTAAAGGAACCGTCATTCGTCGTTCAGTCGTCGGCCAGGATGGATGTTCCGCGTCGGAGGTCTTCAGGATGCTGCCGCTCCGCTCCGGATGGATGACGATAGAAGATGCCTCTTGGATGAAGACTTCAATCGGATGGAAGACCTCTTCTGCCCCGCTTGGATGAAGACTTCTACCGGATGGAGGACCTCTTCTTGCTCCGCTTGGATGAAGAATTTGGCTCGGCTGGGTGAAGACGACTCAAGGTAGGAAGATCTTCAGGGTCTTAGTGTTAGGTTTATTTAACCTCTTAAGGACATATGACGGAATTTTTCCGTCATAAAACAATTGAACAAACTGAAAGCTGTGTCTTTAAAGGGTTAAGGGGGGTTTGGGTTAGATTAGGGGTATGTGGGTGGTGGGTTGTAATGTTGGGGGGGGGGTATTGTATGTTTTTTTTACAGGCAAAAGAGCTGAACTTCTTGGGGCATGCCCCGCAAAGGGCCCTGTTCAGGGCTGGTAAGGTAAAAGAGCTTTGAACTTTAATAATTTAGAATAGGGTAGGGCATTTTTTTATTTTGGGGGGCTTTGTTATTTTATTAGGGGGCTTAGAGTAGGTGTAATTAGTTTAAAATTGTTGTAATATATTTCTAATGTTTGTAAATATTTTTTTATTTTTTGTAACTTAGTTCTTTTTTATTTTTTGTACTTTAGTTAGTTTATTTCATTGTATTTTT
Source organism: Bombina bombina (assembly GCF_027579735.1). NCBI lineage: Eukaryota > Metazoa > Chordata > Amphibia > Anura > Bombinatoridae > Bombina > Bombina bombina. The sequence continues at coordinate 1,255,487,180 of NC_069500.1, forward strand.
TTGTAGGAATTGTATTTAATTTATTTATTGATAGTGTAGTGTTAGGTTTAATTGTAACTTAGGTTAGGATTTATTTTACAGGTAAATTTGTAATTATTTTAACTATTTTAGCTATTAAATAGTTCTTAACTATTTAATAGCTATTGTACCTGGTTAAAATAAATACAAAGTTACCTGTAAAATAAATATTAATCCTAAAATAGCTATAATATAATTATAATTTATATTGTAGCTATATTAGGATTTATTTTACAGGTAAGTATTTAGCTTTAAATAGGAATAATTTATTTAATACGAGTTAATTAATTTCGTTAGATTAAAATTATATTTAATTTAGGGGGGTGTTAGTGTTAGGGTTAGACTTAGCTTTAGGGGTTAATACATTTATTAGAATAGCGGTGAGCTCCAGTCGGCAGATTAGGGGTTAATAATTGAAGTTAGGTGTCGGCGATGTTAGGGAGGGCAGATTAGGGGTTAATACTATCTATTATAGGGTTAGTGAGGCGGATTAGGGGTTAATAACTTTATAATAATAGCGGTGCGGTCCGCTCGGCAGATTAGGGGTTAATAAGTGTAGGCAGGTGGAGGCGACGTTGAGGGGGGCAGGTTAGGGGTTAATAAATATAATATAGGGGTCGGCGGTGTTAGGGGCAGCAGATTAGGGGTACATAAGTATAACGTAGGTGGCGGTCGGCAGATTAGGGGTTAAAAAATTTAATAGAGTGGCGGCGATGTGGGGGGGGCTCGGTTTAGGGGTACATAGGTAGTTTATGGGTGTTAGTGTACTTTAGAGCACAGTAGTTAAGAGCTTTATGAACCGGCGTTAGCCCAGAAAGCTCTTAACTACTGACTTTTTTCTGCGGCTGGAGTTTTGTCGTTAGATTTCTAACGCTCACTTCAGCCACGACTCTAAATACCGGAGTTAGAAAGATCCCATTGAAAAGATAGGATACGAAAATGACGTAAGGGGATCTGCGGTATGGAAAAGTCGCGGCTGAAAAGTGAGCGTTAGACCCTTTTTTGACTGACTCCAAATACCGGCGGTAGCCTAAAACCAGCGTTAGGAGCCTCTAACGCTGGTTTTCACGGCTACCGCCAAACTCCAAATCTAGGCCAATGGGAATACATACCTGAGGACAAATGTTAGCTTTGAGAATAAAATTGTGTTTCACCTTTTACAGATATGGCTGAAATTCAGTGGATTCTTATTTTTGGCCTCCATGGAAAGCTTTTTTTGGGGCACAAGCCGTAACACCAGGAGAAGAGATTGCACAAAAAGAAAGTCAAACTGCTAGGTGGGGATGGGTGAATCGAACACGAATTCGAAAACAGGATAATTACACATGTGATGACAACACCTATTGTAATATAGCCAATGTGACTGTTAATCCAGGATATTTTTGGACACCCCCATCAGGACAAACGTATCGACTGAATTACTGTTTATATGATGATACCGGAACTATTCATATCCAGAATCTGACTTCAATACGCTGTGTGTGTGTTTATGGACAACTGTCCAAGAATATACAAACATTAGCACAAAATAGTTCCACAGATATACCTTATGTGGATAACAGGTGTATAGCAAGTGGATAGCAAGTGTATAACAAGCAAGTGGATAGCAAGTGTATAACAAGCAAGTGGATTACAAGTTTATAACAAGCAAGTGTACAAAAGATCTTTATAGATGTAGAAGTTCAATTTCCACTAAAAACTGAGTGTAAAATACGAACCCGAAGGGCATGGTATGATACCTTGTTAGGATCATATGGTACAATTGCAGGAACACTGAATTGATTTGATATAGAAACTTTAGCAAATAGATTACATAATATGGGACAAGGCATGAACAAGGCTTTAAGATGTCAGGCTAGATGGATGCCTAAAACTTTTAAGACACAACAAAAACAATTAGATATTAGTTTTGATGTATTGCATTTAGTTAATGCCACAACTTATTGAGGGGAGGATTTAACTCATAATTTATCTTCCTTCATTCATTGGAAAGTGTGGTAGTAAAACATTAACTCAAATCCAACAACAAAAATTTTGCTCAAACTAGATTGATGACTGGTAATTTAGGATAATGGAAACAATTATTGAACATAAAAAATTCTAACATGTGGATAAAGTTGGAAAGGGCTTTAAACAATTGTATTGATACAGTATGTAAAGGAAATGTACAATTATATAATATTACCAACATAGATATTATGTGCAAATTTATAGCTTTACCTATGATTTTAGGAGGTGTAAATTGGATGCCTCAGTTTAAAGGTACCTATATTGATGCTTATAATTTAACATATGATTTAATTTGTGTGAAGAGATGATAGGAGTGGTATGTACTGTTCATTCCAGTCTTGCCTCAGTCTTGAGAAAGGCCTAGAGGAGGGCGAAATGCGTTGACCACAGCTGGTAAGCACTATTCTGATTTTATATAAGTTTTTAGTACCATCTACACTATTGTTGTTTTTATTTGCTTTTAGGTTTAATTTATGATTTAAAAAGAAAAAAAAAAAAATTTTGGATTGGAGTTTCTCCCAACCACCAAAGGTTCTCACCATCAGGAACAGGAACACTAGCCCATTAATTGGGTTTGACCTAAAAGACCGTTGACTTTATTCTCACCATCAGGAGCCTCAGACGGACTCTCACCACTAGGAAAATAAGGTTTCCTTTTCTACACATTATTAACTTTTGACTTTTATTTGGATCTTCACATTTAGCCTTTTTAGGATTTTTTTCTTCGATTACAATCACTGAGTCGGTTCTTTTTTTTCCTTCTTCCTTTTTTTTTTTTTTTGATCACTGACTTTGTACTCTTTTTTCATTTTTTGAGCAGCATTTTTTCCTTTGTAATTTTTTCAATTTTTCACATAATTTGTTTAACTTTTGAATAAGCAAGTTGACACTGTCTGTTTTCTTTATATTTGCAATCACTAAGGATATTTTTTCACTCCCTTTTTATACACATTATCACAAACACTGGTACAAAATATCTCTTACGGTATCCTCCTCCTAGTCTATATCAGCAATCCATTCATTTGATTTACTGCATTTTTTTAATGCACACATTGGATTGATTTCTTTCAGACATTGTTTGGAATTTTAACTTTTTCATATTTTTATTGGGGCTACCATTATTATTGCCTCTGTGTCATTTTATATTCATTGTTTTTATATAGATATATACAATATTTAATTTGTACAAGAGTGGATCCACATCTTATTGTTTTTATTGTCATTTATTACCACTGTACCCACCGTGGCATGTTTTATTCTTGTGTAAAGTACTAGATTTAGAATTAAAATATTTCTAAATACACACTCTACACATTGTACAACACCTAGCCCATTTGAGGCGCTTTGAACACATTTATTTTCTTAGTACATTTTCCAAGCTAGCTAGTTAGCCTACTGTTCAGAGCTATAGGTGCTCGTCTTTGGTGCTACACCCCATCGAAATCCGTATTCAGCATTGCACCAGCAGCTCACAAGAGCTGCTGGTGCAACACCGCCCCCTGCAGACTCGCCGCCAATTGGGGGGTGTCAATCAACCCGATTGTACTCGATCGGGTTGAATTGCGGCGATGTCTGTCCGCCTGCTCAGAGCAGGCGGACAGGTTATGGAGCAGCGGTCTTTGTGACCGCTGCTTCATTACTGCTGTTTCTGGCGAGCCTGCAGGCTCACCAGAAATGCGGGGCATCAAGCTCCATTCGGAGCTTCATAAATATGCCCCATAGACAGTTTTGCAAAAGCTACTGTAATAATTAGTATTATTAGAGTGTATATAAAGCATCTGGGACTTAGATTCATTGGACTTCTCATTCCAAGGACAGACGTGTGCCGCTTGGAAATAATATTGAAACTCCCAGATCCTCTATATCGTTCAGGCTGAAGTTAACGGGAATCCCCAGCTAAAGTGGAACATATATGATGCATTATTCTGGTGATGAAGTATTTTATTTTATTTTTATAATAACATGTTGTAAATTACATTAATGTTTAAGATTGTTTTTTCTTTTGTGAATAAACTATTATACCTATTAAGAATAGCAAAGAGTTCAATTATTGCTTTTAGCATATGTATTAAGGTATACATTTTATTAGGCAATACAATCCCATACTCACTTCGAGCATTATTGCATATCCCCAAAATGTAAAAGTTAAAAATGGATATCCCTAGGTTCAATATTTGCAATGTAGTCAGAGCATGAAACAAAATATGCAAAGGACTAGATATTGATAATTCTGTATCTAAATTTTTACCGATTCATGGAAACCCTGATTTTGAGCCAGGCTTGGATTCAAAGACTTAAGAAAAGGGTAGAAGACAGGGAGGGGAGTAGCTGGGAGGGGATGGGGTAGAGGGGACAGATAGGGAGGGGAGAACCCAGTATAAGTGCAGAAACGTCTTCCTCAGTTACAGGGGTGAAAGAGCTAAATATATGGCTATATAGTTGTTAGTTAATTGCAAGCTTTTGAGGGGGTGAGAGAGTGGAAGTATGTTGAGAGCTGATTTTCTGATGGAATCAATTTTGTTATTGAAGTGGCTGGCAAAATCTTGAGCTGACAGAGAAGTTGTATTAAGAGGTGGCCGGAGAAGAGTGTTGAAAGTGGAGAACAGACATTTTGGGTTTCAAGAAAGAGTGGATATAAGAGTAGAGAAGTAGTGTTGCTTATAAAGAGTAGAGGCAGAGTAGTAGGAGTTCAAGATGAACCTGTAGTGAATAAAGTCAGCCGTACTCTGATTTTTTCCAGTGTTGTTCAGCAGTATGGGAACATCTGTGTAGGTACCGTGTCAGAGGAGTATGCTAGGGCTGAGGGTGAGTGTGTAATTTCCGAGCTATGGTAGGAGGGGTCAGATTGTCAAGTACCAATGTAAGGGTGGAATTATAGTGGCAGATTATATAGATTGATCAGGGCAGGAAAAGGAGGAGATGGATGAGGGGAGAGGTTTGAGAGAACTAGCTATTGCTGATCTAATGGCATTTAGCTTCTGTGAAGTTTGGTGTGAGGGGTAGAAGGAGGGAGAGTTGTAGTGAGGGATGAGATGTTGCAAGTGAGGAGATGATGGTCAGAAAGAGGAAAAGGGGAGTTTGTGAAGGAAGTTTGAAAAAGAACATCGATAGCTAAAGAACAGATCAAGGCAGTGACCATCTTTGTGAGTGTGAGAGTCAGTTCATTGTGACAGACCGAAAGAGGAAGTGAGTTGCAGAAGTTGTTTTACAGTGGAGGCAGTAGGATTGTCAAGAGGGATGTTGAAGTCACCAAAAATGAGGGCAGGGGTGTCAGAGGAAAGGAAATAAGGTAGCCAGGTAGCAGGTAGATCTAGTGATCTAGAAATTGAGGTATGCTTTTCATCAAAGGATACCAAGAGAACAAAACAAAACAGATAACAGAAGTAATTTGGAAAGTTGTTAAAAATTGCATGAACTATTATTATTATTCTTTATTTATAAAGCGCCAACAGATTCCGCAGCGCTGCCCATGGGTACAAGGATAACAGTACAATGGAGAAACAATAAGACATAATTTTACAGACAAAAACAGGGGGAATTGAGGGCCCTATTCCCGTGGGAACTTACAATCTAGATGGGTAGGATGGGAAATAGGAGGTCGGGACTGCAAATGTGAGAATGATATTAGTGAGGAGATAGAGGGCAGCTGTTAGTTAAAGCATTACTTTCTGTTATAATTTTTAAGACAAACAACTAACATATTAAAGTTAATAAACATTAATTAAAACCTACTGACCTATATTTTCTCCAAAATGAAGTTTCATAACGTTATAAAAGTTATATCTTTTATTCCCCGATGATGTCACGTTATCCTGCCCACTATTTTCAGCACTGTGTGTTCAAAATACTTAAACCAATGAAATTGTGTTTAAAGCGCCATTTTGAAACCTAGGTATTGTAAACAGATTGGTACAGAGCAAAGGATACCCATGGAGTGGGTTTGGAAAACAATTAAATTTGCAGACAAGATTTCTGATATACGGTAGAGATATGTTAATGAAATGCTATTGATAAAAAGCGTATTTGGGGTAGTTAGTTAGTAACAGGCATAGAAAATATTTACATACAGTGGCCCTTTAAGTGAAGTTAGTGTGTTAATAAGTTCGGTGATAAGCTTCCCTAAACAGAAAAGTCTTTAGGGAACATTTAAAGGAGGAGAGGTTAGGGGCAAGTCTGATAGCACGAGGAAGTGCATTCCAGAGGGTTGGTGCCGCCCGAGAGAAGTCTTGTAGTCTAGGATGAGAGGAGGTGATGGTAGAGGATGCAAGAAGCAGGTCATTGTTGGATCTTAGGGGGCGGGCAGGAGTGTATTTGTTGATAAATGTGGACAGGTAGGGTGGGGCAGCATTGGTGAGGGCTTTGTAGGTCAGGGTGAGAATTTTGAATTTAACTCTGTTGTGAATGGGGACTCAGTGAAGGAACTCACAGAGAGATGCAGCAGAAACAGAGCGTCGAGAGAGGTGGATTAGTCTGGCAGATGCATTAAGGATGGATTGGAGGGAAGAGAGGTGGGAGAGAGGGAGGCCAGTTAGTAAGTTGTTACAGTAGTCAAGTCGGGAAATTACCAGGGAGTGGATTAGCTGTTTAGTAGTTTCAGTACTTAGAAACGGACAAATTTTGGAGATATTGTGTAGGTGGTTGCGGCAGGATGAAGAGAGCAATTGGATGTGGGAAATGAAGGACAGATTTGAGTCAAGCGTGACTCCAAGGCAGCGGACTTGGGGTGATGGGGAGATAGTGGTGCTGCCAACAGTGATGGAAAAATTAGAAACTGGAGTAGAGTTAGAGGGGGGGAATTAGAAGTAGTTCGGTCTTGGACATGTTTATACTTAGGTGGTGAGAAGCCATCGAGGAGGAAATGCCAGATAAGCAGTCGCTGATGTGAGAATTGACAGAAGGAGAGAGTGCAGGGGTGGAAAGGTAGATCTGGGTAACGTCAGCATAGAGATGATAGCTGAAGCCATAGCTGTTGATAAGTTTGCCCAGTGAAGAAGTGTAAATAGAGAAGAGTAGAGGACCCAGGACAGAGCCTTGAGGTACTCCAACAGACAGAGGCAAAAGAGAGGAGGAGTCACCAGCTGAAGAGACGAAGAAGTATCTGTTAGAGAGATAAGAGTGAATCCAGGGACTTCCAGTGGGCGGATCTACAGAGCGGTGGTGTCCTGGTGGAGCTCCGTGCACAACAAACTACTAACATTGAATTTCATCGCCGCACTGGCTCCCAAACTCTTCCTTGGCAGCTTTTGTAGCCTGTAGGCACCATAATCTGCGGGTGCTACTGTTTGTGAGGTCTGACAACTTGTCCTCACCACCGGAACGCTTTGCGGCGACGGATTCGGCCGCCATCTTGTCCACCCTCATGGTGCTTCTCACCCCCCTGCCTTGGACACATCCTGCTATTGACCGGACCCAGAGGGATTGCCTCACAGGGTGAGTGCAGCATATACTTCGGCTGCAATTAAATATAAGCAGGGAAACCTGTGGTCCTCAATGCTTGGGTGTCAAAGTGAAGCCCCATTAACAGACGTTAAGTATCAGACTTGCACTGGCTGACATACTGCTCACTCTGCTCTATCAGAGGTTAATACTACACTCCTGACTGAATACAGTCCCACAGGGACAGGAATAATAGATATAAGGGCATTATTTAAAAAAAAAAAAAACGGAATAAAGCAAAACAAAAAGGCTGACAGAGGTCTTTGAAGCTGAAGCAGGACACAAACAGCTTAGTACAATATATCTTAAAAAGTGACTGTAACACTGGCTAGAATAAAGCATTAGAGTGGTGTGTATGGGGAAGTGCCACTAGATCTAAATATACAGCTTGAGGATTGAATTTAGAGGACTCTGTTGTCTTTTACTGTGCACACACATGAAACCTTTTTTTTGTTGTTGTTTTATTATTCTGCACTGTTGAATTGCAAAGCATGCTTACTCATTGCTGAATACTAACTGTTGAACAACACTTTCCTGGATCTCTTTCTGTGACAAATGTGAATAAGCTGATCCTCTGTTATCTGTCTCACTTATCTATATGGACAAATTTTTGACCATTCCAAAAATGTCAAATAGAACTAAATCCCAACAGGAAAAGAGAAATAGACAGCCTCCGGATCCACCCCAATCTGCTTCCCCTGCTAAATCCATATCCGCCCCAGAGACTGAGGGATGTCACTCAGGAGAGCAGCAACTCAACTCATTACTACTGTCCAAACTAGATAATTTACAGAAAGGTATGGATTCCTTAACATCTGAGGTCAAACAATTTAACTCCAAATTAGCGGGTGCTGAGCAACGGATTTTGGACCTAGAGGATGGCCATCATTCTTCTTCGGCCCAGCTGAAAGAGTTAATCCAACAAAATAAATATTTACACCAAAAAGTCGATGACCTGGAAAACCGCTCACGCAGGAATAACATTTGATTGGTGGGGACTGCCTGAGTCGGTTCGCCCGTCAGAGCTGCTATACTTTGCCGAACACTCCCTCAGTAACTTATTAGGCATCCCTGCGGACTATATCCCGCTAAAAGTAGAGAGGGCACATCGAATTGGAGGGGACAGGCAGGGGATAACAGGAAAAGAACTCCCCCCCCCCCCGTGGGGTGATAATAAAATATCTCAACTTTCAGTCCAAGATTCAGCTCCTTCAGGCCTACAGGAGAACTGAGATGCTACTATATGATGAAAAGAGAATCTACATTTTTCAAGACTACTCTTCAGAAAAAAAAGGATTTTGCACCGCTATGTAGCTCCCTCCACAAGGAGAAGCGCCAAGCTGTTCTGCTGTTTCCGGCTCGTCTGAAATTTCATACCTCACAGGGTTTCAAATTCTTTGACTCTCCTAGAGATGCTTAAGATTTTTTGGATCAAGAGAAAAGTTCATCTGCCCACTCTTCCCCAACCCGAAGAGACTCTCCTGGCTGAAGCAGCTGGTAAATCCTTTCTTTTCTCAGCCTTTAGACTGGGAACCTAACTCCTAGTCTTGAACTTTAGTTAACAAAGCCAAGAAGATTCCAATATGGACTGGTATCGTATTGCATTATTTGAGACTGTTGTTATGATGTTTGATGTTTGTTTATATGCCATTTTTTGGTTGATTTATTTAGTGACACTGTTTGTTGCATGCTGTAATCCTCATACTAGTGATAGACATTCTCGCCTGTATTTCTCCTCTCCCCTCCCCCTGGTGATTTGCACTGTACTGACCCTCAAAGTAATATACTGTGTAGGCCACACTAAAATGTGAGCCCCCATTTTGTACCTTCAGGTCCCCTCATTCCTAACCCCCCGATCTAACTTAGAAGGCAACGGCCATAGCGCCGCCAGTATGTATCCCTTTTTGTGAATGACGATAAAAATAGTCTCATGGAATTTGGGAGGGATTAACTCCCCCATTAAAAGAAAAACTATACTAACACACCTTAAAAAAACACAGGCTCAGATCATGCTCCTACAAGAAACCTACTTAGTTGCCTCAGAACATGATAAACTTAAAGCCACATGGGTATCAGAGGTTATTAGCGCCCCATATAATAGTTCTAGTAGAGGGGTAGCTATACTTATACGCCAGGGCCTAGAATACCTAGAATATACTAGGAGACAAAATTGTAGATCCAGAGGGCCAGTTCCTTATAGTTAGGCTGCAATGGCAGGATGAATGGTATACTCTTTGTAATATACGGCCCTAACTAGAGGGCGCCTACATTTTGGAGGTCCCTGATGGCTTCTCTTGCTCAGCATCTAGACACTAAGCTCATTATTGCTGGAGACTTTAATCTAGCACCAAATCCAGCTCTAGATAGATTCCGAGACCCAACAGGCCCTCCCCCTACTCACAAAAAAAGAAGAGACATGACAGTTTTTCCAACTAAAGTTTTTGCTATATTACTTACCCTATATTACTCGCTAGGAGTGCAAGACATATGGAGAAGACATAATCCTACCAGCAGAGATTATACCTGTGCTTCTTGAGCACACAATACACTCTCACGAATTGACCTCTTTCTCACTTCTACCTTCTTAGAGCTATTGATTACCGATACCAAGATTGCTAACATTACGATCTCAGATCATGCCCCTATTTACTTGACTGTTTCACAATTTCCACGACTGGCTAACAAGAGGGTGTTCAGATTCCCAACTCATCTTATAAAATCTCCTGACTTTGTAATGTATTTAACAAGACAATGGGATGACTTTGCAGCCAACAACAGCCAGCATTTATCTACCTCGATTCTTTTCTGGGACACGGCCAAGGCCGTCCTTAGGGGTGATATAATAGCTTACCTTACTAAACAAAAGCGTCTACAAAATGGTAAGGAGGAACACTACAATGCTCAATTGACCACTGTCTATGCTCAGTATTGTCAAACCCCTACCCTACAGAACAGGGCCTCTTATTTTGCAGCAAGGAAAGAGAGAGACACCTTCCTGTTACAAAACACAGTCTATAGAGACAATAGAAACCAAGGATTTTACTTAATACATGGTAATAGGTCAGAAAGATTCTTGGCCTCATTGGTCAAGATTAAGCAGGCAAATAGAGGGATCCCAGTAATTAGGAGTCAAGGTCGCTTAACTAATGATAAATTGGCCATAGTATCAGAATTTACAGATTACTACATTAACCTTTATCAGTCACAACTAGTGATGTCGCGAATAGTTTGCTGGCGAATAATTCCCGGCGAACATAGCATGTTCGCGTTCGCTGCGGCGGGCGAACATATGCAATGTTTGATCCTCCCCCTATTCATCATCATTGAGTAAACTTTGACCCTGTATCTCAAAGTCTGCAGACACATTCCAGCCAATCAGCAGCAGACCCTCCCTCCCAGACCCTCCCAGCTCCTGGACAGCAGCCATTTTAGATTCATTCGAAAGCTGCATTGTTAGTGAGAGGTGGGACAGTGTTGCTGCTGGTGATTTAATAGGGAAATTGATAGCTAGGCTAGTGTATTCAGTGTCCACTACAGTCCTGAAGGACTCATCTGATCTCTGCTGTAAGGACAGCACCCCAAAAGGCCCTTTTTAGGGCTAGAACATAATTTTTTTTTTTATTTTTTTTTTTCCTGTGTAATCTTATTGCAGTTGCCTGCCTGCCAAGCCAATTGTCCAGTGCCACCACTCATATCTGGTGTAACAGTAGTGTAAATTTAAAAAAAAAATTTGACTGTGAAACATCAGTCTGCTAGTGTAATCTAATTGAAGTTGCCTGCCTGCCAGCGTGTGTGCCAGGCCCACTTGCCCAGTGCCACCACTCATATCTGGTGTAACAGTAGTGTAAATTAAAAAAAAAAAACTTTTTTGACTGTGAAACATCAGTCTGCTTGTGTAATCTAATTGAAGTTGCCTGCCTGCCAGCATGTGTGCCAGGCCCACTTGCCCAGTGCCACCACTCATATCTGGTGTAACAGTAGTGTAAATTTAAAAAGAAAACTTTTTTGACTGTGAAATATCAGTCTGCTAGTGTAATCTAATTGCAGTTGCCTGCCTGCCTGCCTGCCAGCGTGTGTGCCAGGCCCACTTGCCCAGTGCCACCACTCATATCTGGTGTAACAGTAGTGTAAATTTAAAAAGAAAACTTTTTTGACTGTGAAATATCAGTCTGCTAGTGTAATCTAATTGCAGTTGCCTGCCTGCCAGCGTGCGTGCCAGGCCCACTTGCCCAGTTCCACCACTCATATCTTGTGTAACAGTAAGGTAAATTTAAAAAAAAAAACTTTTTTGAATGTGAAACATCAGTCTGCTAGTGTAATCTAATTGCAGTTGCCTGCCTACCAGTGTGTGTGCCAGGCTCACAGTGTATACTGTGCCCACTTGCCCAGTGCCACCACTCATATCTGGTGTAACAGTAGTGTAAATTTAAAAACAATAAACTTTTTGGACTGTGAAACATCAGTCTGCTTTTTTGTGTCAGGCTCACAGCGTATACTGTGCCCACTTGCCCAGTGCCACCACTCATATCTTGTTTAATAGTAGTGTAAGTGTACATTTAAAAACAAAAAAAACTTTTTGGACTGTGAAACATCAGTCTGCTTTTTTGTTTCAGGCTCACAGCTTATACTGGGCCCACTTGCCCAGTGCCACCACTCATATCTTGTTTAATAGTAGTGTAAGTGTATATTTAAAAAAAAAAACTTTTTGGACTGTGAAACATCATTCTGCTTTTTTGTGTCAGGCTCACAGTGTATACTGTGCCCACTTGCCCAGTGCCACCACTCATATCTTGTTTAATAGTAGTGTAAGTGTATATTTAAAAAAAATAAAAAAATTTGGACTGTGAAACATCAGCCTGCTTTTTTGTGTCAGGCTCAAAGCATATACTGTGCCCACTTGCCCAGTGGCACCACTCATACCTTGTTTAATAGTATTGTAAGTGTACATTTAAAAAAATAAAAACTTTTTGGACTGTGAAACATCAGTCTGCTTTTTTGTGTCAGGCTCACAGCGTATACTGTGCCCACTTGTCCAGTGCCACCACTCATATCTTGTTTAATAGTAGTGTAAGTGTACATTTAAAAACAAAAAAAACTTTTTGGACTGTGAAACATCAGTCTGCTTTTTTGTGTCAGGCTCACAGCATATACTGGGCCCACTTGCCCAGTGCCACCACTCATATCTTGTTTAATAGTAGTGTAAGTGTACATTTAAAAAAATAAAAACTTTTTGGACTGTGAAACATCAGTCTGCTTTTTTGTGTCAGGCTCACAGCGTATACTGTGCCCACTTGCCCAGTTCCACCACTCATATCTTGTTTAATAGTAGTGTAAGTGTACATTTAAAAACAAAAAAAACTTTTTGGACTCTGAAACATCAGTCTGCTTTTTTGTGTCAGGCTCAAAGCGTATACTGTGCCCACTTGCCCAGTGCCCCCACTCATATCTTGTTTAATAGTAGTGTAAGTGTACATTTTAAAAAAATAAAAACTTTTTGGACTGTGAAACATCAGTCTGCTTTTTTGTGTCAGGCTCACAGCGTATACTGTGCCCACTTGCCCAGTGCCACCACTCATATCTTGTTTAATAGTAGTGTAAGTGTACATTTAAAAACAAAAAAACTTTTTGGACTGTGAAACATCAGTCTGCTTTTTTGTGTCAGGCTCACAGCGTATACTGTGCCCACTTGCCCAGTGCTACCACTCATATCTTGTTTAATAGTAGTGTAAGTGTAAATTTAAAAACAAAAAAAAAACTTTTTGGACTGTGAAACATCAGTCTGCTTTTTTGTGTCAGGCTCACAGCTTATACTGTGCCCACTTGCCCAGTGCCACCACTCATATCTTGTTTAATAGTAGTGTAAGTGTACATTTAAAAAAATAAAAACTTTTTGGACTGTGAAACATATCTTGTTTAATAGTTGTGTAAGTGTACATTAAAAAAAATAAAAACTTTTTGGACTGTGAAACATCAGTCTGCTTTTTTGTGTCAGGCTCACAGCGTATACTGTGCCCACTTGCCCAGTGCCACCACTCATATCTTTTTTAATAGTAGTGTAAGTGTACATTTAAAAAAATAAAAACTTTTTGGACTGTGAAACATCAGTCTGCTTTTTTGTGTCAGGCTCACAGCTTATACTGGGCCCACTTGCCCAGTGCCACCACTCATACCTTGTTTAATAGTAGTGTAAGTGTACATTTAAAAAAATAAAAACTTTTTGGACTGTGAACAATCAGTCTGCTTTTTTGTGTCAGGCTCACAGCGTATACTGTGCCCACTTGCCCAGTTCCACCACTCATATCTTGTTTAATAGTAGTGTAAGTGTACATTTAAAAACAAAAAAACTTTTTGGACTCTGAAACATCAGTCTGCTTTTTTGTGTCAGGCTCAAAGCGTATACTGTGCCCACTTGCCCAGTGCCCCCACTAATATCTTGTTTAATAGTAGTGTAAGTGTACATTTTAAAAAAATAAAAACTTTTTGGACTGTGAAACATCAGTCTGCTTTTTTGTGTCAGGCTCACAGCGTATACTGTGCCCACTTGCCCAGTGCCACCACTCATATCTTGTTTAATAGTAGTGTAAGTGTACATTTAAAAACAAAAAAACTTTTTGGACTGTGAAACATCAGTCTGCTTTTTTGTGTCAGGCTCACAGCGTATACTGTGCCCACTTGCCCAGTGCTACCACTCATATCTTGTTTAATAGTAGTGTAAGTGTAAATTTAAAAACAAAAAAAAAACTTTTTGGACTGTGAAACATCAGTCTGCTTTTTTGTGTCAGGCTCACAGCTTATACTGTGCCCACTTGCCCAGTGCCACCACTCATATCTTGTTTAATAGTAGTGTAAGTGTACATTTAAAAAAATAAAAACTTTTTGGACTGTGAAACATATCTTGTTTAATAGTTGTGTAAGTGTACATTAAAAAAATAAAAACTTTTTGGACTGTGAAACATCAGTCTGCTTTTTTGTGTCAGGCTCACAGCGTATACTGTGCCCACTTGCCCAGTGCCACCACTCATATCTTGTTTAATAGTAGTGTAAGTGTACATTTAAAAAAATAAAAACTTTTTGGACTGTGAAACATCAGTCTGCTTTTTTGTGTCAGGCTCACAGCTTATACTGGGCCCACTTGCCCAGTGCCACCACTCATACCTTGTTTAATAGTAGTGTAAGTGTACATTTAAAAAAATAAAAACTTTTTGGACTGTGAACAATCCGTCTGCTTTTTTGTGTCAGGCTAACAGCGTATACTGTGCCCACTTGCCCAGTGCCACCACTCATATCTTGTTTAATAGTAGTGTAAGTGTACATTTAAAAAAAAAAATGACAGGCAGAGGCAGGCCACCCCGCAGGTGCCGTCGTGGTCGTGGTGCTGTGATTCCCTTTGGCCCTAGAATAATGCCCAGTGTTCAGAGGCCACGTCCCATGAACTCGAAAAGTTCTGAGGAAATAGTTGACTTTTTAACACAGGACACCCAATCTTCTATAGCTTCCGCTCCGAACCTTGACGCATCATCCTCCTCCAGCTTATCTTCGGGCACCTCTCAAGTTACCAGTCGCCCGCCTGCCACCACCACCAACACTAGCACCACAGCCGCTTCAGTTTGATCTGTCACAGGAGTTATTGACACATCAGTTGGAAGAAATGAGTGATGCGCAACCATCATTGACAGAGGATGTAGATAACAGTGATATGTCTCAGTCAGGCAGCATTACAGACATGGATGTACGGTGTGATGATGATGATGTTGTACCCGCTGCTGCTTCCTTTGTTGATTTGTCAGATACAAGTGAAGCGGTTGATGATGACGATGCGTCCGTGGATGTCACGTGGGTGCCCGCTAGAAGAGAAGAACAGGGGGAAAGTTCAGATGGGGAGACAGAGAGGAGGAGGAGGAGACGAGTTGGAAGCAGGGGTAGGTTGTCGCAAGGAGCTAGTGGCACAGTCAGACAGCATGCATCGGCACCCGGGGTCAGCCAGACAGCACGCCAATCAATGCATGCTGTTGCCACCACCAGAATGTCGTCATCACAGAGCTCAGCCATGTGGCATTTTATTTGTGTGTCTGCCTCTGACAACAGCGATGCCATTTGTAACCTGTGCCAAAAGAAACTGAGTCGTGGGAAGTCCAACACCCACCTAGGTACAACTGCTTTGCGAAGGCACATGATCGCACATCACAAACGCCTATGGGATCAACACATGAGTAGAAGCAGCACACAAACTCAAAGCCACCATCCTCCTCCTGGTCCAGCATCTTCAGCCACGTCAACCACTGCTGTCCTCCTTGCCCCTCTCAACTATCCGCCACTCTGTCTCTCTTCCGGAGCAGTTCCTGCTCATCTGCCCACAGTCAGGTGTCTGTCAAGGACATGTTTGAGCGTAAGAAGCCAATGTCACAAAGTCACCCCCTTGCCCGGCGTCTGACAGCTGGCTTGTCTGAACTCTTAGCCCGCCAGTTTTTACCATACAAGCTGGTGGAGTATGAGGCGGTCAAAAAATTTGTAGCTATTGGGACACCGCAGTGGAAGGTACCCGGCCGAAATTTCTTTGCACAAAAGGCAATCCCCAACCTGTACTCGATTGTGCGAAAGGAAGTAATGGCATGTCTGGCACACAGTGTTGGGGCAAGGATCCATATGACCACTGATAGCTGGTCTGCAAAGCATGGTCAGGGCAGGTATATCACCTACACTGCACATTGGGTAAACTTGCTGACGGCTGCCAAGCATGGAATGCGTGGCTCTGCAGAGGAGGAGTTGGTGACACCGCCATGACTTGCAGGCAGGCCTGCTGCCTTCTCCTCTACTCCTCCTACTCCATCCTCTTCCATAACCTCCTCGGCTGAGTCCTCTTCTGCTGCTGCGTCTTGCTCCACATCAACGGCACCCCCCCAGCTCCCCAGGTACTATTCCACATCCCAGATACGGCAGTGTCACGCCGTCTTGGGGTTGACTTGCCTGAAAGCAGAGAGTCACACCGGACCAGCACTCCTGTCCGCCCTGAACGCACAGGTGGATCAGTGGCTGACTTCGCACCAACTGGAGATTGGCAAAGTGGTTTCTGTCAACGGAAGTAATTTGGTGGCGGCATTGAAATTGGGCAAGTTGACACATGTGCCGTGCATGTCACATGTGTGTAATCTGATCGTACAACGCTTTGTGCATAAGTATCCAGGCTTACAGGACGTCCTGAAGCAGGCCAGGAAGGTCTGTGGCCATTGAAGGCGTTTCTACACGGCCATGGCGCACTTTTCTGATATCCAGTGGCGAAACAACATGCCAGTGAGGCGCTTGATTTGCGACAGCCCGACACATTGGAATTCAACACTCCTAATGTTCGACCACCTGCTCCAACAAGAAAAAGCCGTTTGTATGACCGGGGTGCTAGGACAGCCTCTGCGGAGCTGGGAATTTTTTTGCCACGTTACTGGACGCTCATGCGCAATGCCTGTAGGCTCATGCGTCCTTTTGAGGAGGTGACAAACCTAGTCAGTCGCACCGAAGGCACCATCAGCGACATCATACCATTTGTTTTCTTCCTGGAGCGTGCCCTGCGAAGAGTGCTGGATCAGGCCTTAGATGAGCATGAAGAGGAAGAGGAAGAGTTGTGGTCACAATCACCACCAGAAACAGCCTTATCAGCATCGCTTGCTGGACCAGCGGCAACGCTGGAAGAGGATTGTGAGGAAAAGGAGTCAGAGGAGGAATGTGGCTTTGAGGAGGAAGACCAACCACAACAGGCATCCCAGGGTGCTCGTTGTCACCTATCTGGTACCCATGGTGTTGTACGTGGCTGGGGGGAAGAAGATACCTTCAGTGAGATCACTGAGGATGAGGAACGGGACATGAGTAGCTCGGCATCCAACCCTGTGCAAATGAGGTCCTTTATGCTGTTGTGCCTGTTGAGTGACCCTCGTATAAAAAAGCTGAAGGAGAACGACCTGTATTGGATGTCCACGCTACTAGACCCCCGGAATAAGCATAAAGTGCCTGAAATGTTACCGAATTACCGCAAGTCGGAAAGCATGCAGCAGTTCCAAAATAAATTAAAAAGTATGCTTTACACAGCGTATAAGGGTGATGTCACAGCACAATGGGAATCTAACAGGGGAAGAGGTGAAAGTAATCCTCCGACACCCACGACCACGCCGGCAAGGACAGGATGCTTAACAGACGTGTTGTTGATGGAGGACATGACAGGTAGCAGACTACCTCACCTTAACTGCAGATCTCGACACTCTGAGGAGCGATGAACCCCTTGACTACTGGGTGTGCAATCTTGACCTGTGGCCTGAGCTATCCCAATTTGCCATAGAACTTCTGGCCTGCCCCACTTCAAGTGTCCTGTCAGAAAGGACCTTCAGTGCAGCAGGAGGTACTGTCACTGAGAAGAGAAGTCGCCTAGGTCAAAAAGTCTAGATTACCTCTCCTTTATTAAGATGAATGAGGGATGGATCCCGAAGGGACTGACATTGGGCGATACATTGGAGTAAAAAGGCCTGATGAGATGAGCTGCCTTGGGCTAAAAATGGTCCACACGGTGCTGTATTTTATCTTTGAATGCTGGATGACTTGCGTGACTTATCCGCCACCAACTAGGGTTCAAGCCGCAATGTTTTAGGGCACTTTCTGCCTGGGAAACAAAGATCAATTTTTCTGGCTGCTGCTACAGCAGTGGCTGCAACAATACCTAATTTTTCAGGCATGTGTACATGCCAAATTTTTCTGGCCTCTGGTGCTGCACTGTGGCTTCAAAAACCAAACCAAAAAAAAGGCACGTAACATGGATTAAACTGATAGGAATAGTACTACTTAAAACACCACTCCTATCTGGTGGCACATTAGATTGCATGCACAGTGCCCCAAATTTGAAGTAGGAGGACCGACCAAGCATCTTTTTCCAACTCCCGGTTCCTAAAATCCATGCCATATACATGTCCCCTGGCGCTGCAACTGCCTCTGGGAACCTTACCATGGGTCCCAGTCCGAACGTCTTGTAATTCTCTCTCTGGGAAATTATCTATCTATCAAATCTATCTATCTATCTATCTATCTATCGTATCTATCAAATGTATCTATTGCATCTATTGATCTATCTATCTAATCTATGTATCTATCTATCAAATCTATCTATCTCGTGGCTGGACTGTTATCTGACAGCCACTTGTGTTTCGGTCAAATGTCCATTGGCCAAATGTCCATCTGCCAAATGTCCGTTGGCTAAAAGTCCGGCCACGATTGCAAGCACAGTGCCCCAAGTTTGAAGTAGGAGGACCGACCAAGCATCTTTTTCCATCTCCCGGTTCCTAAAATCCATGCCATATACACGTCCCCTGATAGGGGACGTAACCGGGATTAAACTGATAAGAATAGTACTACTTAACACACCACTCATATCTGGTGGCACAGTAGATTGCACGCGCAGTGCCCCAAATTTGAAGTAGGAGGACCGACAAAGCATCTTTTTCCATCTCCCAGTTCCTAAAATCCATGCCATATACACGTCCCCTGGCGCCGCAACTGCCTCTGGGAACCTTACCATGGGTCCCAGCCCGCACGTCTTGTAATTCTCTGTCTGGGAAATTATCTATCTATCAAATCTATCTATTTATCTATCAAATCTATCTATATATCTATCAAATCTATCTATATATCTATCTATCGTATCTATCAAATGTATCTATTGCATCTATTGATCTATCTAGCTAATCTATGTATCTATCTATCAAATCTATCTATCTCGTGGCCGGACTGTTATCTGACAGCCACTTGTGTTTCGGCCAAATGTCCATCAGCCAAATGTCCGTCTGCCAAATGTTCATCGGCTAAAAGTTCGGCCACGATTGTAAGCGCAGTGCCCCAAATTTGAAGTAGGAGGACCGACCAAGCATCTTTTTCCATCTTCTGGTTCCTAAAATCCATGCCATATACACGTCCCCTGATAGGGGACGTAACAGGGATTAAACTGATAAGAATAGTACTACTTAACACACCACTCATATCTGGTGGCACAGTAGATTGCACGTGGGATGCCCCAAATTTGAAGTAGGAGGACCGACCAAGCATCTTTTCCCATCTCCCGGTTCCTAAAATCCATGCTATATACACGTCCCCTGGCGCCGCAACTGCCTCTGGGAACCTTACCATGGTTCCCAGCCCGCACGTCTTGTAATTCTCTGTCTGGGAAATTATCTATCTATCAAATCTTTCTATTTATCTATCAAATCTATCTATCTATCTATCTATCGTATCTATCAATTGTATCTATTGCATCTATTGATCTATCTATCTATCTAATCTATGTATCTATCTATCTATCTATCTATCAAATCTATCCATCTCGTGGCCGGACTGTTATCTGACAGCCACTTGTGTTTCGGCCAAATGTCCGTCGGCCAAATGTCCGTTGGCTAAAAGTCCGGCCACGATTGCAAGCGCAGTGCCCCATATTTGAAGTAGGAAGATCGACCAAGCATCTTTTTCCATCTCCCAGTTCCTAAAATCCATGCCATATACACGTCAACTGATAGGGGACGTAACATTGATTAAACTGGTAAGAATAGTACTACTTAACACACCACTCATATCTGGTGGCACAGTAGATTGCACGCGCAGTGCCCCAAATTTGAAGTAGGAGGACCGACCAAGCATCTTTTTCCATCTCCCGGTTCCTAAAATCCATGCCATATACACGTCCCCTGATAGGGGACGTAACAGGGATTAAACTGATAAGAATAGTACTACTTAACACACCACTCATATCTGGTGGCACAGTAGATTGCATGCGCAGTGCCCCAAATTTGAAGTAGGAGGACTGACCAAGCATCTTTTTCCATCTCCTGGTTCCTAAAATCCATGCCATATCTCGTGGCCGGACTGTTATTTGACAGCCACTTGTGTTTCGGCCAAATGTCCGTCTGCCAAATGTCCGTCGGCTAAAAGTCCAGCCACGATTGCAAGTGCAGTGCCCCAAATTTGAAGTAGGAGTACCGACCAAGCATCTTTTTCCATCTCCCAGTTCCTAAAATCCATGCCATATACACGTCCCCTGATAGGGGACATAACCAGGATTAAACTGATAAGAATAGTACTACTTAACACACCACTCATATCTGGTGGCACAGTATATTGCACGCGCAGTGCCCCAAATTTGAAGTAGGAGGACCGACCAAACATCTTTTTCCATCTCTCGGTTCCTAAAATCCATGCCATATACACGTCCCCTGGCGCCGCAACTGCCTCTGGGAACCTTACCATGGGTCCCAGACGGCACGTCTTGTAATTCTCTGTCTGGGAAAATATCTATCTATCAAATCTATCTATTTATCTATCAAATCTATCTGTCTATCGTATCTATCAAATGTATCTATTGCATCTATTGATCTATCTATCTAATCTATGTATCTATCTATAAAATCTATCTATCTTGTGGCTGGACTGTTATCTGACAGCCACTTGTGTTTTGGCCAAATGTCCTTTGGCCAAATGTCTGTCTGCCAAATGTCCGTCGGCTAAAAGTCCGGCCAGGATTGCAAGCGAAGTTCCCCAAATTTGAAGTAGGAGGACCGACCAAGCATCTTTTTCCATCTCCCGGTTCCTAAAATCCATGCCATATACACGTCCCCTGATAGGGGACGTAACAGGGATTAAACTGGTAAGAATAGTACTACTTAACACACCACTCATATCTGGTGGCACAGTAGATTGCACGTGCAGTGCCCCAAATTTGAAGTAGGAGGACCGACCAAGCATCTTTTTCCATCTCCCGGTTCCTAAAATCCATGCCATATACACGTCCCCTGATAGGGGACGTAACAGGGATTAAACTGATAAGAATAGTAATACTTAACACACCACTCATATCTGGTGGCACATAAGATTGCACGCGCAGTGCCCCAAATTTGAAGTAGGAGGACTGACAAAGCATCTTTTTCAATCTCCCAGTTCCTAAAATCCATGCCATATACACATCCCCTGGCACCGCAACTACCTCTGGGAACCTTACCAAGGGTCCCAGACCGCACGTCTTGTAATTCTCAGTCTGGGAAATTATCTATCTATCTATCTATCTATCTATCAAATCTATCTATCTATCGTATCTATCAAATGTATCTATTGCATCTATTGATCTATCTATCTAATCTATGTACCTATCTATCAAATCTATCTATCTCGTGGCCGGACTGTTATCTGACATCCACTTGTGTTTCGTCCAAATGTCCATCGGCCAAATGTCTGTCTGCTAAATTTCCGTCGGCTAAAAGTCCGGCCACGATTGCACGCGCAGTGCCTCAAATTTGAAGTAGGAGGACCGACCAAGCATCTTTTTCCATCTACGGGTTCCTAAAATCTATGCCATATACACGTCCCCTGATAGGGGACATAACAAGGATTAAACTGATAGGAAATATTACTACTTAACACACCTTATAATAACGCAGAGATAAGCAACGCAGAGAGAGGAGTCTGAAGAAGAGGAGTCAGAGGAGGAAGGTGGCTTTGAGGAGGTTGAAGACCAAACACAGCAGGCGTCCCAGGGGGCTTGTTGTCACCTTTCGGGGACCCTTGGTGTTGTATGTGGCTGGGTGGAGGAAGAGACCTTCAATGACATCAGTGAGGACAAAGAACGGGACATGGCTAGCTTGGTATCCAACCTTGTGCAAATGCACTGTTTGCGGTTGTTTGCGGTGCGTTAAACGGGGAGTTTGGTCTGTCACTGTGAAGCAGGCGTAAGCCTTACACTACCTGATCGATACAACATCATACCTGATGTTTTAAAGCACGTTATTCCAAACAATTTAGGAATGTTAGGTGATTTCTGCCCTTTATGGATTAAAACCAGACTCTGCATCAACTATGTAATTTTCCGTGGGAGTTTTGCCATAGATCCCCCTCCGGCATGCCACAGTCCAGGTGTTAGTACCCTTGAAACAACTTTTCCATCACTATTGTGGCCAGAAAGAGTCCCTGTGGATTTTAAAGTTCACCTGCCTATTGAAGTCAATGGCGGTTTGCCCTGTTCGCCCGTTCGCGAACATTTGCGGACGTTCGTGATCGCAGTTCGCGAACGGAAAATTTTAAGTTTGCGACATCACTAGTCACAACCATCAAATGACACTGCACAATAGAAATTTTGGAACAAACTTACCCTCCCTAAGATTACAGCTGAGCAGTTAGACAATCTCAATGCCCTAATATCCCAAGAAGAAGTCACTCAAACTATTAAATCTCTTGCTATTTATAGGCTCCTATCAGATCAAATTGCCCCGATCTTAACTAAGTTATTTGGAAGTTATTTCACAGGCCAAAACGCCCCTCCCACTAGTTTTTCGACAGCAAACATCACAGTCATAAATAAGACAGGTAAAGATGCTACTCTCCCAGCATCATACAGACCAATATCCCTTTTAAACGTTGATTATAAACTGCTAACTAAGCTCTTGGCTAATCAGCTGAAACACCTACTCCCACATATTTTACACCCTGATCAAACAGGCTTTACACCTACCCGATCTTTGGTAACAAACATTCAGAGGGTTCTCCACGTGATTTCACACCACTGGCTGGCTGGGCAGAATGGATCCCTTCAATCTCTCCCGGAGGCCTTCCTGCTATCCTTGGATGCAGAGAAGGCCTTCGACAGGGTGGAGTGGACTCATCTGTTTCACACCATGGAGGCCTTTGGTATTTCAGGCCACTTTACAAATTTTCTTCAACATGTCTACTCTAGCCCAGTAGCATATTTACTAATTAATAACTTCTACTCTCCCCCGATATCCCTCTATAGAGGAACACGTCAGGGCTGCCCCCTCTCCCCACTCCTTTTTAATTTAGCACTAGAACCACTGGCGGTTTGTCTGAGAGATGTTTTTTCTGGTATTCAAATTAATTCCCATAAACTTCAGATAGCCCTTAATGCAGATGACATGCTCCTCTTTATCCCCAATCCCCAAGTATACGTCCCAATTATTTTAGATACTATTGGATTGTTTGGACAATTTTCGGGATATAAAATTAATGTCTCGAAATCGGAAATCGTGTGGTTGCACGCTAAATCTGATAATGCCAAACAGTTGTATCCCTTTCGCCCGGTAACCTCCTACCTAACTTACCTTGGGATTCATATCTCCGCTAACCCTCAACACTGGTATTCTCAGAATTTATCCCCCCTGATCCAACAATTCAAATCAGATATTAAAGCCTGGCAAAATTTACCATTATCTCTAATGGGTAGTGTCTATATCATTAAAATGATGGTTGTTACCAAGATTTTATACCTTCTCCAAATGCTCCCCCTGTTGCTCCGGCGGAAAGACATGGCCTTTTTAAATTCCATATTTCGAACCTTCCTTTGGAAAGGTGGTAAACCACGCATAGGTGCTCGTAAGTTATATCTCCCTTACTCGAAAGGGGTGCTAGGCCTCCCAAACCTATTATATTATAATTGGGCCTCTCTGGCGAAATTAGTGATAGATTGGAAATTAAACACATAACACTTCTCCAATGCTCACTTGGAAGAGGCCTTTTTGCCTCAGGTGTCTTCCGCTTTCCTGCTGCATGCTGCCTTATCTGAACTCCCACCAACGGTACTATATCATCCCCTGTTTAGGGATGTACTCCTGGGTTGGAGGGCCATGACCAGGGCTCTGTCGTGCGACTCTAGCAATACAAAATATCTTCCCATCATTGGAAACCCGAGATTCCAACCAGGCATTCTGTATCCTATTTTCCAGGCCTGGAGAAAGAGAGGTCTAGACAATATAGATAAATAATTAGACCATGCCACCAAATCTGTCCTACCTTTCGACGCCTTATGTCGGAAATTTTTAATCCTATATACTAGCAGATTTGCTTATTTTCAGGTCCGACACTATGTAAATCACATCTTACAGAACTGTGAAACATTTGGACTGCCTCGCCTCTGATGCGAACTATTGCGCAATTTCAAACACAGAACTTTTCTATATCTTCGATTTATAGGGAACTGATAAACACTAAAGTGTCTGTCATGGTATCACACCTTTTTAACACCTGGAATAGGAGACTACCCACACTATCCTCTGAGAAAACTATACTAGATAGCCTTACTTTTACATGGTCTACGACATTAGCAGCTGACCTTGGAGAATCACAGACATGGGTTATTTATCAAGACTATCTTACACCTGAATGACTGAGCAAATGGAGAAAAGACTTCTCCAATATATGTGGTAAATGCTCTTACCCAAACCCTGACTCTTTGCATTATATGTGGTATTGCCCCAAAATTCGTAGATTTTGGAACCAGGTATCTTCCTGGCTCTCCAAGATCACAGCTACCCCCATCACACTTACGCTCATACAAGTGCTCTTCCTAGAACGGTCCCCAGTCTCAAGACGAGACCAAAAAATCTTAACTAATATTATTCTCCTGGCAAGGAAGTGTATTTTTTATAGATGGCTTCACAGAGAAGCTCCTACTATTGGTCTTTTGAAACAAAGGCTACTCAAATCTTTATTATATGAACAATATGATACCTTATTTGATGTTAATGTAAGAGTAGCTCGTTTTATTGTGAAATGGAGGCCCTTCTTGAAGTCTTTAAATCTTCCAACTCAGAGACAGATTCTTTATCCGTTCAGAAATACTATATATATGCTGGAAGCGAACCTAAGAGGCGAATGGAATATATGGGCGAGAGGGTTAAGGGCTGGAGGGGAAACTCGAATTGTATGAATTGACTATTACAAACCTGATGATGTCTAATAACTAATTTTGTTTTATTATGTTTAGAAATATCACTTACTGCCCTGCATAGCAAAAGTGGTTTTAATGTCACTTTATTTCACTACTGTTATCTCTTTTTTGTTTGTTATTTGTTGTTTTTTATGCTTTTGGTTTCAGTATTGTTCTCATTTTGATAGAAGAAAAGAGTCCCACCCTGGGGAGTTATACACCACCTAGGGTGCTGTAATTATCAAAAGTTTATATTAAAAAATTATATAAAACTGTTCAATAGGTAATGTAACCATGGTTTGCCCCTTTTGCCTGGTGGCCTTTCATAGAAATTCTACCAACTGTTGACTATAATAGTCATTTTCCTTTTATCATTTGTACTTAACTGCATGATCAAGAACATGGACTGTCGTAGCCATGCATGTTGAAAAATGTCTTTGATTCCCTGTTGATAATAAAAATAAAAGTTAAAAAAAAAAGAGTGAATCCAGGAGAGGGCAGTGTCACAGACCACAAGAGAGCTGAGAGTCTGTAGGAGAAGGGGATGGTCAACAGTGTCAAAAGCAGCAGAAAGGTCCAGTAAGATGAGTATAGAGTAGTAGCCTTTGTTTTTAGCAGAAAGGAGATCGTTAGTAACCTTGGTGAGGGCAGTGTCAGTTGAGTGTTGGGGATGGAAGCCAGATTGCAGGGGGCTGAGCAATGAGTTGGAGGACAGGAATTGGGTTAGGCGATTGAAAACTAGTTTTTCAAGTAATTTTGAAGCTAGGGGGAGCAGTGATATGGGGCGGTAGTTTGCAGGGGAGTTAGGGTCAAGGGAGGTTTTTTGAGGATGGGGGTGACCTTTGCATGTTTGAAGGAGGCAGGGAATGAGCTGGTAGAAAGGGATAGGTTGAATATGTGAGTAAGAGCCGGAGTGAGGGGGGGAGACCTATCTGAATCATAAAAGAAAAATTGGGTTTCATGTCCCTTTAACATTTGTTCTGTCATCCTTTAGAATTCATTTTTCATTCAAATATTAAATACAATGAATAAATAAATGTAAACATTTGCTTATTGAATGTAGTCATCCAATATTCAAATATGACATTTGAATGTGTTTCCTGTAAAACAATATTAAAATCCATGAGGAATCAATGTTTGAATGTTAATTTGAATATATTCATTTGCTACATATTTGAAAGTTAAATTTGACCCTTAAATACTAATCAGCAATAGATTATCCTCCCAGAGTGGAAATCGCGAACCCCAACTCACCAGACGCTGTTATCAGCTGCATCCGCTGCGGGAGTAACTTGCTACTTCACCACTCCTCCGGATAGATATGCATCACATCTTCACATCCTTGGTATGTTCCACTTACCGGATTAGCTATGCAGCATACAGGGAATCTTTTCCGATCAGACCAAACACCACACTCATGGAGCTGCTGTGGGCATGGTTAGCAAAACGCTACACATGTTTCACCCATCGAGTGATTCAATTGGGCTTTATCACACAAAAAAGATAAAAATGGTGCACTTGGTTAATACTATTGTGCTTACATAGGTACCAGAAGTCCCAAGTAAAATGTATATCTAAGAATAACTATAGAGATAACAGGAACCTCAACAAGTTAACTTGTTAAAGAAGGACAAGGTTGCACATGGTGAAAACAGCGCTTTATTACAAAAAGACACAGGAGCAGAAGTGGAGGTTCATTCCCCACTCAAGAGCTAAAAAATAAACACACAGATAAAATCACACACATGTATGGTCCAGCAAAGACACAAGAGCAACAAATACCCTTACATGCTAGCAAGTAAAAGAACCGGCCGGCCTTAAACAGTGACAACACCAGTGATTTCAGCATTAATAATGATAGTCTCCGGTTCAAAACTGTGTACTAGAAAGTTCAGGGAAAACTGTGGCTATCATACAGCCCAGGCACTCAATCGTCAGGTATTTAAAGATGATGTAGTCCAGCACCGGCTGTAGCCCAAGACAGAGGGTACTCCTTATAGTGACTGCCACACTCAACAATAGTAGTGCACAAAGAAGAAATAAAGGGTAGCTCCTCTTGATAAAAATCCAAATTTATTAATTGAACAGGATCAAACAAAGGAAACACAACATTTCGGTGTCGGGGTATTGACCCCGAAACGTTGTGTTTCCTTTGTCTAATCATGTTCAATTAATAAATTTGGATTTTTATCAAGAGGAGCTACCCTTTATTTCTTCTTTGTGCACTCAATCGTCAGGTGACACACACCGGTACAGCAGTTAACTCCTGAAGTGCATGGGTTAAGATCAGGCAATAACAAACTCCAAATGGATATTGCAGTTGGTTGAGCTTCCACTTATGGCTGAAATAAACCAGGATCTGTTATAGATGTTCTAGCTGGCAAGGCTATGGGGATCAAAAGACTAGAAAAGCCGTTCACTGACTTCTTTTGTAAAGTCCAATTATTAGGTGAGTTCAACACGCCTCCTATACACGGGTTTCAAACTGTAGATACAGCGGCGTCTTCACTTGCCGAAATTCAAAAATCCCTGCCTCACCTCCACACTCGAGCAGCTCTCAGCTGTGCTGGATGTAGCAACTACGTCATCAGAGTACCAACATAACGTGTTTCACCCCTTCCACAAGGGGCTGGACATGGGGCTTCGTCAGATGTGACAATACATTGTATCCTTGCTATCTATACCATTAAATCAAACATTAAAACCGCCCCCTATTTCATCTTTCAAGGGGCACACATAGTTACTCAGCTACATATTATAATACAGTGTATTTAAGTGTATCTACATTTACAGTTCTTGATAGACCAAAAACTACAGTGACGCCAGGAAGAGATATTATTTCAGCAAATTTGTTTTATATACAAAGTTATGCATTATTAGTGTTGCTGATAGATCGAACCAACAAACACTCAGTCCTTATACCCTAGGTATATATATTGAAGGGAATCTTTATCTAAAAAAGCACTGAAAAAAAAGTCTTATTATATACATTTTAGGTACCAAAACACAACAGCTTATAAGAAACAGGCATAGTAAATTTTCTAATTTAACCCTCAAGAGGTTAAGGTGTTTAGTCTGTATATTCACCTAGACTCATGCTGTAGCAGGAACCTGTACAGGTTACCACCTCTTCTATTGGGTTTTAAATGTTCTATGCCCATTATCCTGAGTTTTGAGAAATCTGAATTGGGGCACGTTTTAAAGTGCCTCCCAACAGGGCTGTCCTTCTCCTCATTCTTAATGTCATCCTTGTGTTCCCTGATCATTTAACAGACATTTAACATAGTGTGGTCTCTTTCTTGATGGTGCACTGAAAGTGGAGGATTTAACCATATACAGTATATATATATACAGTATACGTTGTGTCCACATGGGACACTACCTCCTTGATTGTGGATGGCCTTCAGCCAATTTGAATTATGTTCTCTTTTGAACTCACTGCGTACAAACTTGTCTTTGATACTAGGGGCCCTTTTAGCTGTCAGGAGGGGATACTCAGAAAAACATCCATTGAGAGATACGTCATTGGACAGTATATGCCAGTGTTTATTGAGAATACCATGCAACTTGTTCCAGTGCGAGTTATAGCTGGTGATCAACCTTGCTTGATTACTGTCTCCTGACTCATCTCTCTTACCATACAAAGTTTATTTCTGGGTGTGTTACGTGCTCTCACCCACACTTTTTTAACTTGCCTTTTGGAATACCCTCTTGACATGCACCTTTGTGCAATTTATTCAGCTTGTTCCTCAAAAGACCTAGTTGATGAACAGCATCTTTTCAACCTTAAAAATTGTCCTACTGGGACACTATTTTTCTGTGAATCAAGGTGAAGGCTAGTAGCATGTAACAGGCTATTTGTTGCTGTTTTCTTTCTATAAACCGCTGTGTGTAATGCATTGTCTATCTTGGAGCTGTTAAGATCAAGGAACATTGCCTCTGTGCTACTTTATTTATATATATATATATATATATATATATATATATATATATATATATTTTGCATACAAAGAGAGAAGCGCTCTACCAGGGACGAACAACAGCTCAGTGGCTTGTTCTATGGCGATTTACCACCCGGAAGCAGCCACTTTTAGACCAGTGTGCTTTTCACAGAAGAAAACTTTCCTGAAGTATATCAGTCTGATCCCGCCAAGTAAGGTCAGTCCAGCCCCGAAATACCAGGCAATTCTCCTCTGAACAAGGAACATGACAACCCCAGACGATCGTTTCGGCCTTCTATGGGCCTCGTCAGTGAGGTGCAGCCACATTCCTCTAAGCACACTGGGCAAGGAGTCCACGTCTGGTTTCCCCCATCACCCATAGGGAGACTTCCCCAGGGTCATAATAATTTGCATACAACGAGAGAAGCGCTCTACCAGGAACGAACAACAGCTCAGTGGCTTGTTCTATGGCGATTTACAACCCGGAAGCAGACACTTTTAGACCAGTGTGCTTTTCACAGAAGAAAACTTTCCTGAAGTATATCAGTCTGATCCCGCCAAGTAAGGTCAGTCCAGCCCCGAAATACCAGGCAATGCTCCTCTGAACAAGGAACATGACAACCCCAGACGATCGTTTCGGCCTTCTATGGGCCTCGTCAGTGAGGTGCAGCCACATTCCTCTAAGCACACTGGGCAAGGAGTCCACGTCTGGTTTCCCCCATCACCCATAGGGAGACTTCCCCAGGGTCATAATAATTTGCATACAAAGAGAGAAGCGCTCTACCAGGAACGAACAACAGCTCAGTGGCTTGTTCTATGGCGATTTACCACCCGGAAGCAGCCACTTTTAGACCAGTGTGCTTTTCACAGAAGAAAACTTTCCTGAAGTATATCAGTCTGATCCCGCCAAGTAAGGTCAGTCCAGCCCCGAAATACCAGGCAATTCTCCTCTGAACAAGGAACATGACAACCCCAGACGATCGTTTCGGCCTTCTATGGGCCTCGTCAGTGAGGTGCAGCCACATTCCTCTAAGCACACTGGGCAAGGAATCCACGTCTGGTTTCCCCCATCACCCATAGGGAGACTTCCCCAGGGTCATAATAATTATATATCATATATATAATATGTGAGGAAGCGATTTAAATCATTTTTGTTAAGAAGATTGACAAAATCTAATACTGATTTCTCATCTCCTTTCCACAAAATGAGACTATCGTCAACGTACCTCGGCCAAAAGGCAACATGCTTCTCCACCCATTCAGATAAATCCTGGAACGCCACATTGGTTTCTCAATATCCAAGGTGTAAACAGGCATATGTGGTTGCACATGTTGCTCCCATGGCTGTTCCCTGGACTTGCCTATATAGCTTGCCATCAAAGCTAAATATGTTATCACGTAGGACAAATTCCAATAACTGGGGAGCAAATTAGTGTATCTATACCATTAAATCAAACATTAAAACCGCCCCCAATTTCATCTTTCAAGGGGCACACATAGTTACTCAGCTACATATTATAATACAGTGTATTTAAGTGTATCTACATTTACAGTTCTTGATAGACCAAAAACTACAGTGACGCCAGGAAGAGATATTATTTCAGCAAATTTGTTTTATATACAAAGTTATGCATTATTAGTGTTGCTGATAGATCGAACCAACAAACACTCAGTCCTTATACCCTAGGTATATATATTGAAGGGAATCTTTATATAAAAAAGCACTGAAAAAAAGTCTTATTATATACATTTTAGGTACTAAAACACAACAGCTTATAAGAAACAGGCATAGTAAATTTTCTAATTTAACCCTCAAGAGGTTAAGGTGTTTAGTCTGTATATTCACCTAGACTCATGCTGTAGCAGGAACCTGTACAGGTTACCACCTCTTCTATTGGGTTTTAAATGTTCTATGCCCATTATCCTGAGTTTTGAGAAATCTGAATTGGGGCACGTTTTAAAGTGCCTCCCAACAGGGCTGCCCTTCTCCTCATTCTTAATGTCATCCTTGTGTTCCCTGATCATTTAACAGACATTTAACATAGTGTGGTCTCTTTCTTGATGGTGCACTGAAAGTGGAGGATTTAACCATATACAGTATATATATATATATACAGTATATGTTGTGTCCACATGGGACACTACCTCCTTGATTGTGGATGGCCTTCAGCCAATTTGAATTATGTTCTCTTTTGAACTCACTGCGTACAAACTTGTCTTTGATACTAGGGGCCCTTTTAGCTGTCAGGAGGGGATACTCAGAAAAACATCCATTGAGAGATACGTCATTGGACAGTATATGCCAGTGTTTATTGAGAATACCATGCAACTTGTTCCAGTGCGAGTTATAGCTGGTGATCAACCTTGCTTGATTACTGTCTCCTGACTCATCTCTCTTACCATACAAAGTTTATTTCTGGGTGTGTTACGTGCTCTCACCCACACTTTTTTAACTTGCCTTTTGGAATACCCTCTTGACATGCACCTTTGTGCAATTTATTCAGCTTGTTCCTCAAAAGACCTAGTTGATGAACAGCATCTTTTCAACCTTAAAAATTGTCCTACTGGGACACTATTTTTCTGTGAATCAAGGTGAAGGCTAGTAGCATGTAACAGGCTATTTGTTGCTGTTTTCTTTCTATAAACCGCTGTGTGTAATGCATTGTCTATCTTGGAGCTGTTAAGATCAAGGAACATTGCCTCTGTGCTACTTTATTTATATATATATATTTTGCATACAAAGAGAGAAGCGCTCTACCAGGAATGAACAACAGCTCAGTGGCTTGTTCTATGGCGATTTACCACCCGGAAGCAGCCACTTTTAGACCAGTGTGCTTTTCACAGAAGAAAACTTTCCTGAAGTATATCAGTCTGATCCCGCCAAGTAAGGTCAGTCCAGCCCCGAAATACCAGGCAATTCTCCTCTGAACAAGGAACATGACAACCCCAGACGATCGTTTCGGCCTTCTATGGGCCTCGTCAGTGAGGTGCAGCCACATTCCTCTAAGCACACTGGGCAAGGAGTCCACGTCTGGTTTCCCCCATCACCCATAGGGAGACTTCCCCAGGGTCATAATAATTTGCATACAAAGAGAGAAGCGCTCTACCAGGAACGAACAACAGCTCAGTGGCTTGTTCTATGGCGATTTACCACCCGGAAGCAGACACTTTTAGACCAGTGTGCTTTTCACAGGAGAAAACTTTCCTGAAGTATATCAGTCTGATCCCGCCAAGTAAGGTCAGTCCAGCCCCGAAATACCAGGCAATTCTCCTCTGAACAAGGAACATGACAACCCCAGACGATCGTTTCGGCCTTCTATGGGCCTCGTCAGTGAGGTGCAGCCACATTCCTCTAAGCACACTGGGCAAGGAGTCCACGTCTGGTTTCCCCCATCACCCATAGGGAGACTTCCCCAGGGTCATAATAATTTGCATACAAAGAGAGAAGCGCTCTACCAGGAACGAACAACAGCTCAGTGGCTTGTTCTATGGCGATTTACCACCCGGAAGCAGCCACTTTTAGACCAGTGTGCTTTTCACAGAAGAAAACTTTCCTGAAGTATATCAGTCTGATCCCGCCAAGTAAGGTCAGTCCAGCCCCGAAATACCAGGCAATTCTCCTCTGAACAAGGAACATGAAAACCCCAGACGATCGTTTCGGCCTTCTATGGGCCTCGTCAGTGAGGTGCAGCCACATTCCTCTAAGCACACTGGGCAAGGAGTCCACGTCTGGTTTCCCCCATCACCCATAGGGAGACTTCCCCAGGGTCATAATAATTTGCATACAAACAGAGAAGCGCTCTACCAGGAACGAACAACAGCTCAGTGGCTTGTTCTATGGCGATTTACCACGCGGAAGCAGCCAATTTTAGACCAGTGTGCTTTTCACAGAAGAAAACTTTCCTGAAGTATATCAGTCTGATCCCGCCAAGTAAGGTCAGTCCAGCCCCGAAATACCAGGCAATTCTCCTCTGAACAAGGAACATGACAACCCCAGACGATCGTTTCGGCCTTCTATGGGCCTCGTCAGTGAGGTGCAGCCACATTCCTCTAAGCACACTGGGCAAGGAGTCCACGTCTGGTTTCCCCCATCACCCATAGGGAGACTTCCCCAGGGTCATAATAATTTGCATACAAAGAGAGAAGCGCTCTACCAGGAACGAACAACAGCTCAGTGGCTTGTTCTATGGCGATTTACCACCCGGAAGCAGCCACTTTTAGACCAGTGTGCTTTTCACAGAAGAAAACTTTCCTGAAGTATATCAGTCTGATCCCACCAAGTAAGGTCAGTCCAGCCCCGAAATACCAGGCAATTCTCCTCTGAACAAGGAACATGACAACCCCAGACGATCGTTTTGGCCTTCTATGGGCCTCATCAGTGAGGTGCAGCCACATTCCTCTAAGCACACTGGGCAAGGAGTCCACGTCTGGTTTCCCCCATCACCCATAGGGAGACTTCCCCAGGGTCATAATAATTTGCATACAAAGAGAGAAGCGCTCTACCAGGAACGAACAACAGCTCAGTGGCTTGTTCTATGGCGATTTACCACCCGGAAGCAGCCACTTTTAGACCAGTGTGCTTTTCACAGAAGAAAACTTTCCTGAAGTATATCAGTCTGATCCCGCCAAGTAAGGTCAGTCCAGCCCCGAAATACCAGGCAATTCTCCTCTGAACAAGGAACATGAAAACCCCAGACGATCGTTTCGGGCTTCTATGGGCCTCGTCAGTGAGGTGCAGCCACATTCCTCTAAGCACACTGGGCAAGGAGTCCACGTCTGGTTTCCCCCATCACCCATAGGGAGACTTCCCCAGGGTCATAATAATTTGCATACAAAGAGAGAAGCGCTCTACCAGGAACGAACAACAGCTCAGTGGCTTGTTCTATGGCGATTTACCACCCGGAAGCAGCCACTTTTAGACCAGTGTGCTTTTCACAGAAGAAAACTTTCCTGAAGTATATCAGTCTGATCCTGCCAAGTAAGGTCAGTCCAGCCCCGAAATACCAGGCAATTCTCCTCTGAACAAGGAACATGACAACCCCAGACGATCGTTTCGGCCTTCTATGGGCCTCGTCAGTGAGGTGCAGCCACATTCCTCTAAGCACACTGGGCAAGGAATCCACGTCTGGTTTCCCCCATCACCCATAGGGAGACTTCCCCAGGGTCATAATAATTATATATCATATATATAATATGTGAGGAAGCGATTTAAATCATTTTTGTTAAGAAGATTGACAAAATCTGATACTGATTTCTCATCTCCTTTCCACAAAATGAGACTATCGTCAATGTACCTCAGCCAAAAGGCAACATGCTTCTCCACCCATTCAGATAAATCCTGGAACACCACATTGGTTTCTCAATAGCCAAGGTGTAAACAGGCATATGTGGTTGCACATGTTGCTCCCATGGCTGTTCCCTGGACTTGCCTATATAGCTTGCCATCAAAGCTAAATATGTTATCACGTAGGACAAATTCCAATAACTGGGGAGCAAATTAGTGTTGTCCATATACTCTTGTCCTTGTAATTCCAAAAAATACTTGGCTGCCTTCAGGCCTGCTTGGTGAGGAATCGAGGAGTAAAGTGACTCCACATCAAGAGTTACTAACAGCATACTAGAATCAACTGTAATCCTGTCTAACCTTTTCAGGACCTCCCCTGTATCTCAGACATAGGAGGAAAGTGATTAAAGAAAAGGGCATAAAAAGGAGTCTACATAGGGACTAATCTCCTCAGTTAGACCTCCTATCCCCGAGATAATGGGATGCTCTGGAGGGTGTTTCAGTTTTTTGTGGATTTTGGGGGTACAGTAAAAGGTGGGAAGAATGGGAAAGGGGTTGTACAGTGATTCATATTCTTTGTTAGAAATAAGTGCTTCATCCCTAGCACAAATCAATAAGTTCAAAGGTTTGTTACATGATTTCTCATATTCTACTCGATTTACCACTTCATATTGTTATTTGGTTTGTAATTGCCTTTTTACTTCTTGAATATATACCCCCTGATCCAGAATTACTATATATCCACCTATATCTGATGGCTTAAATACCAAGTCCCTCCTGCTGATAAGATCCTCTAGAGCCATCCTTTCCTGTTTACTTAAATTGTCATTAAAAATTCCAGTGATGCCAATTTTGTTTACATCTTCTTCTACACATTTTACAAAAGTCTGAATTCTTGAGGGTAAAGACAACTGTGGCATATATTTAGATTTTGGTTTAAAACCTGACCTCTTAGGGTATTTAGTTTGTATGCCACCTATGTCTTTCTCCTCAAGCAATGATACCAGATTATTTACAGCTGATACATTTGATGCCTCTGTTAATGAGGTAATGTCCGTTCAGTTTCTCCACATTTTTTTAAGGAGAAGCTTCCTTGCATACAGATTAAGATCTTTAATGAACTCAAACTTATCTACAGTATTATTTGGACAGAAAGAAAGGCCTTTTTTGAGCAAGCTAAGGTCTGCTAGATTTAGGTTAGCTAATGATAAGTTAACCATCTTTCTCAGAATTATGCTCAATTAGACCTTGGAGGGATTCTAACTCCTCTGGTTCCTTGTCACCATTCGGTTCCCTGGATTGTTTTTGTATCTCCCCCCTCTTCCTCTCTGTTTCTGTCTGTTGAAAGAGGATCCACTTCCCCCTCTTTCATCTTCCCCCACCGTGTCCTCCTCCTAAAGGGAGCCTTGCCTGGAAGGTCTCTCCAATATTCCGGGGTGTGGTGTCTGTTTCAAGATCAAAATTATCAGTGCCTGAATCATATGAGAGTCTTATTGTGTTGTTATTCTTATATACTGTATATAAACCTTTCCTTTCTTGAAATCATCTTGATCTCTCATCGTTTTACGCCTTTTGCTAAATTTAAAGGGACACTCAATCAAAATAGGGTTAGACTTATGCTTAGGTTTATGTTAGGGTTAGGTTTAGGGGTTAATATATTTATGTAGTGTTAGTGATGTGGGAGGCCAGAGGTTTAGGGGTTAATAGCTTTAGTATAGATGTGGTGACATTGGTGGGCAGCAGATTAGGGGTTAATAACTGTATGTAGGTGGCAGTGATGTTAGGGGCAGCAGATTAGGTGTTAATTACTGTAATGTAGGTGGCGGCGATGTTAGGGGCAGCAGATTAGGGGTCAATAATTGTAATGTAGGTGGCGGCGATGTTAGGGGCAGCAGATTAGGGGTTAATAACTGTATGTAGGTGGCAGTGATGTTAGGGGCGGCAGATTAGGGGTTAATAATTGTAATGTAAGTGGCGGCGATGTTAGGGGCAGCAGATTAGGGGTTAATAACTGTATGTAAGTGGCGGCGATGTTAGGGGCAGCAGATTAGGGGTGTTTAGACTCAGGGTTTATGTTAGGTTTAAACATAATTTTTTCTTTCCCCATAGACATCAATGGGGCTGCATTACGGAGCTTTTCATTCCGCGATCACAGGTGTTAGGCTTTTTTTTGCCGGCTCTCCCCATTGATGTCTATGGGGAAAACATGCACGAGAACGTCAAAGCAGAGCTTGTATTTGGGTGAGGTATGGAGCTCAATGCAACCATATCGCCCGCGTAAGCCTGATTTTTATAAATTTGTAATAGCAGCGCTATAGGGAGGTGAAATAACGCCGGTTTTGTGGCGGTCTGTGATTTCCCTATAGCGCTCAAAACTAGGGATGGGCGAATGTTTCTAAAAATTCGAAATTTAAAACGAATTTTGATACATTTGTTCGTTTGAATCAAATTTCAAATGTTTATATAACATTCTAACATTCTATTTTCGAATTTTCATTTTGGAATTTTTCAATAAAATTCGAAAATATTCATTCGAATAATAGAATGTTTAGCTATGTATTTATTCAATTTCGAAATGTAATATTCGAATTTGAATGTGACATTCGAATTTGAAATAGTATTTCTAGTCTACAACTGTGTTTAATACATTTATTTTTCGAATTCGAATGCTACATTCGAATTCGAATGTCACATTTGAATTTTAAATAGTATTTCTAGTCTAATACTGTGTTTTAAATGTGATATTCGATTTGAATGTGATATTCGATTTGAATGTGACATTCGAATTCGAAATATTATTTCTAGTCTAATACTGTGTTTTATAAATGTAATATTCGAATTCGAATGTGACATTCGATTCGAATGTGATATTCAATTCGAATGTGATATTCGATTTGAATGTGACATTCGAAATAGTGTTTCTAGTCTACAATTGTATTTTATAAATGTAATATTCCAATTCGAATGTGATATTCGAATGTAACATTCGAATTCGAATGTGACATTCAAAAACTGTAAATAACATTCGAAAATCAAATTTTTAAGATTTTTTGTTCTTATCAACATTCTATCATGTAAATCGAATTTCTACAATAACATTCATTCTAACATTCAAATTCGGATATAAACACATTAGCTCATCCCTACTCAAAACTCGGGTGCACAAAACAAACAAATATCTAGCTGTATGTCAATGAAACAATCACATGTACCACAAAAAAATTAAGTTATCTGTTAAACTGTCCATGTCCCAAATTCTATGTCAGTAAAATGTCACAAGAGTTGAAAAGTAGGATCAGGGAACACAGGGATGACATTAAGAATGAGGAGAAAGACAGTCATGTTGTGAGGCACTTTAAAACGTGCCACAATTCAGATTTTTCAAAACTCGGGATAATGGGCATAGAACATTTAAAACCCAATAGAAGACGTAGTAACTTGGACAGGCTCCTGCTACAGCACGAGTCTTGGTGGATTTACAGATGTAACACCTTAACCCCTTGTGGGTTAAATGAAAAAAATGAATATGCCTATTTCTTATAAGCTGTTGTGTTTTGGTAGCTAAAATGTATATAATAAGACTTGTTCAGTGTTTTTTAAATAAAGATTCCCTTTAATATATATACCTAGGGAATAAGGACTGAGCGTTTGTTGCTTCAACTTATTAGCAACACTAATAATGCATAACTTTGTATATAAAACAAATTTGCTGAAATAATATCTCTTCATGGCGTCACTTTAGTTTTTGGTC
The DNA here is from genome assembly GCF_027579735.1 of Bombina bombina. Taxonomy (NCBI): domain Eukaryota; kingdom Metazoa; phylum Chordata; class Amphibia; order Anura; family Bombinatoridae; genus Bombina; species Bombina bombina. The sequence continues at coordinate 1,255,525,342 of NC_069500.1, forward strand.
TATCAAGAACTGTAAATGTAGATACACTTAAGTACACTTTATTATAATATGTAGCTGAGTAACTATGTATGCCCCTTGAAAGATGAAATAAATAGCAAGGATACAATGTATTGTCACATCTGACGAAGCCCTATGTCCAGCCCTTTGTGGGAGGGGTGAAACGCGTTATGTTGGTACTCTGATGATGTAGTTGTTACATCCAGCACAGCTGAGAGCTGCTTGTGTGTGGATGCGAGATGGGATTTTTTCATTTCGGCAAGTGAAGACGCCGCTGTAACTACCGTCGGAGTCCCTTGTATATGAAGCGTGTTTGAAGCACCTAGTAATTGGACTTTACAAAGAGGTCAATGAACGGCTTTTCTAGTTTTGTAATCCCTATAGCCTTGCTGGCTGAACATCTCTAACAGATCCTAGTTTACTTGAGCCATAAGTGGGAGCTCTACCAACTGCAATATCCATGTAGAGTTTGTTATTGCCTGAACTTTACCCGTGCACTTCAGGAGTTAACTGCTGTACCGTTGCACATCACCTAATGCTTGAGTGCCTGGGCTGTATGTATAGCCACAGTTTCCCTGAACTTTATAGTACACAGTTTTGACCCGGAGACTGTCATTATTAACACTGGAATCACCGGTGTTGTCACTGTTTTAAGGCCGGCTGGTTCTTTTACTTGCTAGCATGTGGGGTATTTGTTGTTAGGCAATTTCTTTGTGTAGCTCTTGTGTCTTTGCTGGACCATACATGTGTTTGATTTTATCTGTGTGTTTATTTTTTAGCTCTTGAGTGGGGAATGGACCTCAACTTCTGCTTCTGTGTCGTTTTGTAATAAAGCGCTTTTTTGTGAAGCCTTGTCCTTCTTTAACAGATAAAACTTGTTGTGGTTCCTGTTCTCTCTATAGTTCTATATATATAATTTTTTTGCGCGTTGTCCCATGGTATAAACCTGTACCACGCGTAATAACAGAAAAGGCTTTTCTAAACATCTTTTATAAACTGAAAACTAAATCCACTACAGGCATAAATAAATCAACCTGAGACAACTGAATGAAGTAAAGCCTACCAAAGGCTGCCTCAGAAGATGCAAGAACATTAAACTGGTTGAAAAAAATATGAAAAGAAGACCAAATATCTGACTAGTAAAAATGTGTCCACTGATAAATCATTCTAAAAACACAAGAATTGGCAACTGTTCTGAAAAGAAGAGCAGAAAGCAATCCAGGTGGAGGTTGACCTTCCCCCAAGAAAACTATATGAATCAAAAGTTTCAACCAAGAAACCAAAGAAAGAGCAGAAATTCTCTGAACTTCCTATAACTAGCAAAAGGAACAAACAACAGTTTGCCTAAAAACCTTAGTAGTGTCAACATAACATGACAATGCTCTAAGGGAATACAAAATATGAAGAGACCATTCTGAATAATAAAGAAGGAACTAAAATGTCCCAGTTTATATAGGGCCAGATTACGAGTGGAGTGCAAAATTGCACTTTTGCGAGCATGATATTTGCGTTCCATTTGTAATAAAAGTGCTACCGTAAACTTGCGTACCGATAATAAGCCACTTGTAATGGCTGGTTAGTTATCGAGCACCCGTAAACAGCAAATTTCCCATTTCAGATGCACAATAAATTAGTGTTCCACTTGTAATCTAGCCCATATGTAGAAAACATAACTTTATTCTAAAGAAAAATAAGATAAAGAGGAACACAATAAAGAGTAGAAACGTGTCTAAAAGATGAAATAGCTTAATGAAACGAAACTTCCAGAAAAAAGTTTAATATTCACCTGATGCATAGGCCCAATAAGAGGAACCTGTAAAATCCTCAAGACCAAATAAATGTTACAAAGGAGAAAAATTTAATAATCATATATTTAATTATAGGCCAGGCTAGGACTAAACCTAGAATGTCAGACAGATTAGCAATCTTCTTAAGGAATAGAACTAAAAAGGACAGAAAACTGACCCTTCAAAAGAACTGGCGGAAAAACCCTTATCCAATCCATCCTGTAAAAATAGCAAGAAATCTGGAAATTTAAAAGGAATGCCAAGAAAATACTAGATTGGAACACCAAGAAATAAAATCTCAATAGCTGAACAAATAGTTCAAAGGGTTTATGATTATATCTCCATGCCATCAATAGAATTAGAATCTGGATAGAAAGGAGGAACTAAAATACAAGGTCTGGATACAAAAGAAGCAGACAATGAGATTAACAGAATCAAATCTGCATACCAAATACTGCAGGAGCAAGCTGGAGCAAAACAGAATCATCAAAGCTGTTTCTGCCACATCTTGGCAATTACCTTGGAATAAAAGACCAGAGCATCCACAAACACAGTTCAAAGATTCATGGATTTTACACAGTACCTGAGAAAATTGAGATTCAACTGGCAAGCTATCAGAAATAGTTCTGGAAGACCCCAAAGATCTATTTTCTGGTAGGACACAACCATATAAAGTGACAACTCTTCAAAACGGAAGAACTGTAAACTAAGAAAAAACTGCTTTCCAATTATACAGTGCTAGAACATAAATAGCAGAAATCAGACAGCAACAAGCTTCTACCCAGGAAAGAAATCACAGTAAGTTCCCCCCTGATAATTGACATTAACTACAGATGTAACATAGTCTAATGTGAAACAGAGAAAAAAATCCCTTTCAATAGAGGCCAACTCTGAAGGACCCTAAATATTGCACAGTTTTAAAACATCAACAGATAACTTTGCCTTCTGAGGAAACCAATCTCCTTATGCCTTCTGAGACCGAGACTCCAGACAGCCCCCCAATCCTGAAAAAACTTGTGTCTGTAGAGATTACAGACAAAAGAAGCCCCCTGCATAACCACACGCTCTGAGGACACAGCAGCCTCATATTTCAAAACATTAACCCTAGCAGGCTAAGAACAGTACCAGTAATGATTAGAATGCATTAAACACTAATACATTTATTGCATAAAATTGTTGAAGGAAATATCTTAGCATATAACAATATAAACATTTAGCACTGGTAATAAAATGTTCAAATGATCCAGCTTTGAATGCAGATTTAGGGACAGAATGACAATCCTCCATAACGGCAAAAAAAATGTTAAATGACAATATCCCCATTAAAAAAGCTTTTGAAAAAAAGGTGTAATATTCTGATACTCCTTGAATGAATTTTAAGTGTGCTATACAATTCGATGTATTACTGAAGGAACACAGTATGAAGATTTAATATATTTGTGTCAAGTGCAGTAAATCCAGCTACTACCAAGTAACTAGTTTATTAGAACTCGGCTTAATACTGCCTGGAACAAGATGACAAATGTATCAGAAGTATAAGTGTCAGAGCAGTTACAAGGCTGGGTAAGCAGGATGGTAAATGCAGATACAAAAATAAAAGAAGAGGCGCCAAATAGTGTGTATCGTACAGGTATAGGAGCAGCGCACCCCAAATATGACATCTACTTACAAGAGACAAAGTGCCACAAACGCCTTCTGGACCATCAACAGCTGTCCAGATCGCTGATCAAAGCTGTCAACCCCAGGTCTGGTGCTGTAGAAAGTGGGAGATAAAAGACAAGGGCACCGCAATAGTGTATATCAGTGTGTATATGATCTACACGAACAACGATGATACCATACTCACAATGTATAGGGCACTTGATAAGTGCCACAAAAGCCTTCTGGACAATTTGCAGCTGTCCAGCACACTGTGTTAACTGGCAAAACGAGCTGTCTTGACTTGTCACTAGCGTCTCCAGTCAGTGGGTCCTTAGCAAAGCACGGTAATGTAATACCACTGAGTGTTAGTCGGTTCACAGAGTTCCAAAAGCATCCGTGCAATAAGCCCCAAATGATAAAATTCAAGCCGTGATTAATAAATGTATAAGATTTATTTAAAATCAATATCGCAACAAGTGTCGATATTGATTTTAAATAAATATTTGATTAGTACTTTGTTGCAATTTTAGCACTACATATTTGTTTCATTTAATATTAGTGCCTGTTGGATTTATTTTAGTATATGCACTATATCACTTAGGTGCATCTGACCTTTTTTCACTTTTTCAAGCAGGATGGTAAACTCACTAAAGGTGGACAAGGAAACAGTTTACGTAGAGCTACAATTACTACAGCTGGATAGTGGCTATGGTAATCTTAGGTACAAGTCTCTCTATGTAGTACAGGTAAAGGAGAGATAGGTGTGCATAGTTGATTTTACTCACGACCTGCCGAATCCAACAGACCCAAGAGCAGCGGTGCAGCAAATGGAGACAGTGCGTCTGAAACGGTGGGGAGTGGTGGTCACACCTGATAACGTACTGCGGTCAAGATATGAAGTTAGATGTCGGAGAAGGTTAGGTGCGGAGATCCAAATTTACTCAGGTAAAGTTGTAAAGCAAAACTAAACACGACTATTCAGTAATGGCTAGCACAATATTGAGAGTGTATCCTATACTATAAAAGGCCAAGTGTGTTTGTCCGAAGCTGTCATGCGCAGTAGAGACAGCACAAGGACAAACACACTTGGCCTTACAGTCCCTACCTGATCTGCGGTGCAAGCAGAAGTGTGAAGGGGGCGTGGCCGAGCATGATGAAGGTCCGTGAAGGGGGCATGACCAAGTGTGAAGGCCCGTGAAAGGGGCCGGGCGGGCCCATGAAGGGGGTAAGGCCGGGTGGGCCCGTGAAAGGCCGTGCAGACTGAGAGCTCAAAACAGTTTAAAAGAGGGAAATGAGAGAGGGGGTAGGGAAAACATAAGAAAGGTGAGAGAGAGATCAAGAGGGGAGAGAGAGATCAAGAGGGGAGTTAAAGAGAGCAAAAGAGAGGGAGGGAGACAGCAAAAGAGAGGGGGAGCAAAAGAAAGGGGAGAGAGAGATCAAAAGAGGGGAGAAAGAGAGAGGGGAGAGGGAGAGATAGAGAGAGAGAGAGAGAGAGAGAGAGAGGGGGGAGGGG